>NW_027494551.1:0-303684 GCF_021521415.1 Bidens hawaiensis | reverse complement strand
TGACCTCTCCGAATGCGATTCAAGTAAGCAAGTAAGCAAACAACAAGTAACAAGCAGTCATTCAATTGATACACAACACAAAGATCACAGTTTGCGTTTGAGAAATAATACGATAAATAATTTGATTAATGATACGCAAGTGTCCCCAAAACATTTGAAAACAAGTAAAATAGGGGAGTGATTACTCACCTGTTTAGAAGAACGGAATACAAATGATGAAGTGAGGATGTGAACAGTTAAACCCCCTTCATGATTCACCGACAAGAATTCCTAGTTAAATTATATCATATTATGAGTTAATTATAAATGACATAACAGGATAAGTATAGATATATACACTTCTTAACTCGCACACAAACCTACAATATCGTCATAACTTACTTTATATGTTTGCTTTAGAAAGTTGGTAATAAGTCTATTGTTGGAGTTTAGTTCAACTGACTCGTTTTCAATACTTGACACTTTTGTAAAATTAAATCTTTCAGTCCATCCATAATTTATTTGTATAATGTCAACAAAACATAATAAGTTATTATTACACTATAATGTTTACATAACTATGTAAATCGAATTGAAGCAATAATAAAAATGACCTGATGGATTGTTCCTTTCAAATTATGTTAAAAAGAAACTAAAATAATAAAAAAAAATTCAAAACAACCTGTTATTGTTAATGCTCTCAAAGATATATTATTATTATTATTGATAAACAAAGCACTATTAATAATGGTATATAAAACATATTTCATATTGAAAAGTAGGATTTGAGATATGAATCTGCAAATGCATGTCCATTCTTTATAAGGTGACCTGGTTACTAATTTCATTCCTATGCAAAATCTTTACGTCAAAAGAAAACGAGATCGAGCTTCGATATTTACACGTTCAAAATTCTTAATACAACTGAAATAATAGCATATGAGAATTTTACCTTGAACCGAGATAAACGCCACTACAGGTTGGCTTGGGACGTCCACCGATCGACAAAGGGATACAAACTGGAGCAACTCGGAGTAACCAGCAGTGGCAATAAGCTTACTTCTAACCGGAGATGGCTACTTAACGTGGAAGAACAAGGAGCTTCGGTGAGCAAAAGTTGTGTGACTCCGTCGTCAGTAGTGGCGAAACAGCGCGACACGCGGTGAGGGTTGTCTTCGGCAACAACTGTTGGCGGTGGTGACGGTTCTTGAAATGTGGCAATTCTAGGGCGACGATGGTAGGTGAATGATAGAGAGGGACGACATCTAGGGTTATGGGTTAAGGTTTAAATAAAAAATATAATGATATAATATTTACAATTTACAAATTGGTCCTTGAGCTTATGTTTGGATACATGTTTGGTTACAAGTAAAGTTTAGGGTGTTGATGTATATTTAACATGGTTTATTAATTGAACAAAGAAAAAGAAAAATATGTTTAGTTAGTTGAATACTTTATTGATTAAATTACCCAAAAATGAAAACAGGTCGGGTATTAGATTGGAAAATCTGAGTTGTTACAAATGAGTATGAACTTGATTGAATGTCTTTAATCTTGTTTTACATTAGATTTGATTGTTTAAACAGTTTTTGATTTTTGTTATCAAATTCTGCATTTTCTGGATGTGTTCATCAGATGTAGTGTTAGCTATTATATCATTGAACATAATTGTTAGTCATTGATTAAAATTGGTTTTCATACATTAAACTGGTAATTGTCAGTTATGTCAACAATTCGGCTAGGACATCGTTTGTCCACTTAATATAATAATTAATAATTATGAACTTTACTTGCACTTTCCACTGATACCATGTGGAGACGACCTTACTTACCGTACTAGTTATAGATATTTAAGCTTCATAAATACTTATTTTTATTAGAGCACGACATTTACATCAAAATGGAGTCATTGCCGGGGAATCAGCGCGCAAAGTGCTAGTGTTTTTGTCTGTGCAGGTAACTTTACAAGTTGATGCATACGAGATATTCCCGTGAGAAAGAGCCGCTACAGTTTGATCCGTAAATTGAGGAAAACAACAAAGAGAAACCGAGTAGCTCAGAAATCCAAACTAAACCGAATACCGTAAGTCACAACACCAAAAGCAGAACCAATGAGTACCCAAAACAGAAGAGACCCGTATGATTACTCACCATATAACCTAGACCAACCAAATAACGAGAACAAACCGCTCCGCAAAACAACCTACCACCTAACCGAAACCAAAATGTTAACCGAAGAGAAACCAAAACCCGGCTAACCGAGGAGAAGTCAACCGTAACCACAGGAGGCAGTATAATATGGATTAAAACTTGTCAATCAGACCCGACCTAGTAACCCTTTAAAGACAAGCTGATTTTAGAGAAGAAAGACCCGGGATTAACCAGCCTCGTGTACGGGTAGACAATTGGCATTTAGGGGATGATTTGGCGTTTGATTCTGAGGATGAGGAAGAATTTAGAGATGAAAATGGGGGTCAACATCAGCAACAAGATATCAGGAATGACCAAGAAATTTGACAGAACATCCAGAAAATCAGATAGATCGAGCACCGAGACGCTAGAATAACCGTCAACAACATGCCCCGTATTATGAGTTTGATGACTGGGTACCGAGGGCATACGTCCCACCACCATTCAGGGGAGTTCAAAGTCACTTCATCCCACAAGTGGCTACGAATCCTCTACCGATCATTATTCCGATCAGAAACGGAAGGACTTTTTCGGTGAGGCAGAGCAGTTTGACAGGGTTACCCACGTTTCATGGAAAGGCTACTGAAAAACCATACCCACATTTGAGTGATTTTAACTCGATATGTGCGCTTATTTCAAGTCACGGTTTTACCTCGGAATAAGTGAAGATGGTAGTTTTCCAGTTCAGTTTAAAAGATGCAGCGAAACAGTGGTTCTTATCTCTGCCATCTGCTAGTATCTATACTTGGGGGGATTTGGCACAACAATTTTTAGACGAATATTATACGCCACAGAGAACCACCGAGGCTCGAAACACCATTCGAAATTTTCAGTAAATCACAGGCAAAACCTTTTATGAAACTTTCCAAAGATTTAAGCGATTGTTAAGGACTTTTCTGCATCATGGAATAGCCCTATGGGAATTGATAAAGCATTCCACGACAGTCTCTCAAATGATGATGTTCGTGATCTCCAAGCCACCACTAATGGATCCTTTCTATGTTTAGAATGAGTATGAACTTGTTTGAATGTCTTTAATCTTGTTTTACATTAGAATTGATTGTTTAAAAAGTTTATGATTTTGGTTATCAAATTTTGCATCACTTTTCTGGTTATGTTCATCACATGTAGGGTTAGCTCTTATGTCATTGAACCAGTAATCGTTAGTCATTGCTTAAAATTGGTTTTCATACATTAAACTGATAACTGGGTAAACCGGGGTTCAGTTGTGTCAACATATTTGATTAGGGTATCGTTTGTCCTCAAAACCCAACTGTTAGGTTTAGTAATTACTGTGCAATTAATATTTATGAATCTGCGATTAGTTGGTCAACACAATACCTGAACCTGAAGTGAATCATTCTCTCATAATTGTTACAGTCTACTTAAAGTAATCGTGTTTTATTAAACATCTTTTATATACCGCTTAACATAGTTTGTCCACTTAATATAATAATTAATAATTATAAACTTTACTTGCATTTTCCACTGATTCCCTGTGGAGATGACCTTACTTACTCGTACTAGTTATAGGTATTTAAGCTTCATAAATACTTATTTTTTACTAGAGAACGACATCTGCATCAGAGGGTCCACACATATATACATTATAAAAATTTAACCGTAAACTAAACTATTATCCAGTTATGTTTCCCTCTTCATACTTAAGGGACGAAAGTGCAATTTCTATATATTATAATCACTCAACCCGTTTACCCATTATCCAACCCAAACCCGAGACCCTATTAGCGAACCCAGACACCCAATTCGTTAGCTTGGACCTCAATTCTCGTCACAAACATGGTAATTGAATCAAAATATATGCTATACTTGCCTAATGCGGCCTACTGACAATCACAATTATGTTATATCGATCAAAATGGATTCGTTTTGCCTAATATACTAGTTGACGCTAACTCTTTCGTAATATACAAGTTAACATGCACTATAATTCAATTAAACATACAGTTACAATCCTCTAACCCTCTCCATCATAACCCCTATACTTAATTTCATTCTTATTCGTTGTTTGATCGTGTTCTTGATTTCTTCTTGCTCGGCCACTGTTCTCGTAATTAAACCATCATATAACATCATAACAGGCTATCTCGTCAAAACTTGATATGTCGTTATCTTTCTTATCATTCATTATCTTATTGCTCATTTAATAAGGTGAGTACTCATTCCCTTTTTTTACTTTTCTTCAATGTTTTGTGGACATATGCGTATTTACAGTACTTTCTCATTATTATTATCCACATTAGCAACTGTTATCCTTGTGTGTATATCAGTTTATGCCCAACTTGCTATTTGCTTACTTGCTTTATTTTTACCGCATTCGGAGATGTCCATCATAATAGTATGATCATACGAGCGTCGGAGTGGCCGGCGTCCAATCGCATGACAATGGTTTCACCGACAACCCATTTTTAATAACTAATGCCCGATTCACATAGCAACGATTTAGCCCTTTCTTTATTATTTGTTTGAATTGTGAATATGCTATGGCTTAATTGTTATCTCACAGGAACAATTTGCGTTTTACCTAAAATATTATATTGTATCTCAATTGACTAGTGTTTTACTCACTCAATCTCGTGTTGACAAAAATTATTTTTATTTTGTACACATATGCAGGTTACCGTTTGAACGGATTTATCAAGATTTATTGAAGAACTTAAGGATTGATATGCTAGAGTAAGATTATCAAGACTTAAATTAAATTTGGACTATTTATTTCCTTGTTTGTTTTATTTATGAATGATGTACTTGCCTTTTTTGGATTTTGTTGAATATTCAAATTGAATAAATAGATATTGTCATTTTAATTATTGCATGATAGTACCTTGAGAGCTGTGAGCAATCAGCTCACGCCCCAGCATTTCTGCCTTAGGATAGGGTGTGACAGATTGGTATCAAAGTCGAAGGTTTAAGATAGGTTGTTAATGGTGCCTTAGTAACATTCTTAGGAGCCTCATACGTGCTTATCTGGTTGCATTATGTGTTCAACTTATTTGTTTACAGCTTTCTTAGTTACACGCACACAATTCTGAGGCATAATGTTTCTTAAATAATTTAAATCTAATAGATTTTCTTTCTATTTTTGGGAAAGTTCTTAAGAATTCCCTACTTTTGTTTTTACTCCTTTACCTTATGGCTTGGTTGTGTGACAAGTCCCGTAGTAACTGGAAGAGGGAGAGAACTGTGAGTCGGGGCTTGGTAAACCGGTTTTGAGAACCCAAGGTAAGACGTTATTCCTTACCTAGAGGATAACCTGACCACGGTACTCGATCTTATAAGCTAAAGCGGAACACAACTGCCATATGACAGACACCCTAGGATGTCAAACGTGACCGTATTAGCTGTTGCAATTTTATTTAAACCGAATTCAAGGTGGTTCGTGGCTAAATTCAGTCCTTTCCGATTATTGTGTTTTGTTATTTAAATGTTTAGTTAGGTGAAAAATCCATAGAACCCATGGGCACTTCTGCTATCCTTTTCTCAATTTGTTTTTGTGTTTTTGTTAGAGCAATCATATGTGGTGATTCACGGGATACTCCAACTACCCACATTTTTGTTTCGTTACTTGGTTATTTAGTTGGTACAGTTAAAATGCCATGGAACGCTCATGGGCCGTCCAACTCTATTGTATTGATAATTCGTTAACTAGTTGATGTATGTATAATGATGCTCTTTCTAAATAACTCACAACTAAGCTTTAAATTTATTAAACAAGACTCCTAAAGAAACCACACAAAACCGGCAAGTGTACCGATCACTTAATAGTATAGCACTAATGAAGTCCGAGTATCGAACACAAGGACACGTGAAAACGTTTATAATCACTAAACCCTAACCAAGACTCACCTAAGAATATTTAAATGATTTTTATTAATTAACTACTTAACCTAACTTACTTTAACTAAATTAATTAACTAGACTTAACTTAACTTAATCAAACTTGACGAAACACTTAACGAAACTTTGAAGCTTAACTACAATCGGAGAAAACGTCTAACTAGGTAAGAATCATATTGAAGGTATAATAAGGTAATGGATTGAAGAATCTCACGACACGGTTTCCTAAGGATGGCACAACTAAGGTTCACTCAAGAAAGCTAGGTCACCTCTCGGTCTCACCAACAAACTATAACTTGCACTTAGTTGATTTTAAGAACAAACCGGGAAACAAGTTGTTAAAGTGTTCTAATGCCGACTCTCCTCTCGGTCTCACCAACACACTACCCTAATGGAGACGAATACTACGCAACCAAGGACAGAGGAACAATTTAGTTTAACTTAAACTAGACCAACTAATCGCTCAAAAGTCCAAACCCGACAAGAACCGAACCCGCTCTCGCGCGATCCTAATCCTAACAAGTAAAAGCTATGAGACGACCTTACTTCCTATCACCTCTTGGTCTCTAAGAAGGTGTTCACCCGCTGAATCTAATCAAATAATACACCCATTTAAACCCTACGGTTGTACACCCCGCAAACAATCTCTAAACACAAAGTAAAGAGTTCAAACAAGGTAAAATCAACCAAAACCGATTCAATCAATCAAAGAAAGAGGTATATGAGTATAATTAATAAAAACACATCCACTAAACACAACCTAATTCAATGTTAAACCAAACTTTTCATTAACAAATCAAGTCATGATGATCAAAAATCCATATTACTTACTAAAACCTAACAATATTCATCAAGCCTAGGTAGAACTAAGAAGATTAACTACTCATAACTTTTGGACAGCAGCTATAACTCAATGTAAACATCATATTAATCACCATAAACATAATTAAAATCATTCAACAATCAATGATAATCAATAACAACTCAAACCCTAACTAAATTGTCAAACAATTTAACTTTAAAGATCGAAATCACAAGAGTTATAAACACTAACAAGAACACAAAGTTTATGGATGTTATACTCCTGTTTGGGGCTGAGATTAATGTCAAGAAACAACCCTAGCTGCTGCCCCGAGTCGTCCTTAGCTTACTTCTTCTTCCCTTGGCTCAAGAATTGCAAAAAACGAAATTTTCATCTTTAATGGGGGCTTTTAGGGTTATTTTTTTCCAAGCTGGCTGCTGATTTAGGGATTGATGGCTGTTAGGGTTCTTATTTTCTTTAATTAACTTAATATATTATGCATAAAAGGCTTGGATCTTGTGGGCTTGGGTCGGGCCTTGAGTTGTAGTCTTCAAAATTGATCAAAAAAGCCCATAGAGTCTTCAAACTTGACACTTTTCTTCCTTAAAACTCATAACCTACAATTAATCATCAATCTTTGTAAGATCATGCAAAAACAATCCATAACTCATATTTATTATACTATTAAGCACTTAAAACATGATAAAACGATACAGAAAGTAAGTGTGTTTTACAACACATCAAACATCCCCACACTTAAGACTTTTTCGTCCTTGAAAAAGAAATCTACACAGGATCATAACCAAGTGAAAAAACAACAAACTCCCAGATTATAAATCATTATCAAAGCACAAGAAACAGCTTGACATATTGACCGCGATTGTCGATATTGTTGTCCATTAAAACCCAGCCACCAGCCAATCAAGCCCCCCTTTTGCATTAAATGTTTAAAGTCCAAAATCAAGGCTACACCTGCCCCATCTCAGACAAAGAGAGCTAGAAGAACTAGAGTCGAAGCAAACTGGTTCGAAAAATCACCATAAGCCAAGGACTCGTTAATAGTACTAATTAGATGCACTGGTGAAATTTTGATGGATGAATGGTCATATGGAGGTCATACGAGCTATTCCTAAATATTATTGGACTTTGTCCTATAAATTTCTAATTTCATATTTATTGACTAAGAACCTTCGAGCCCCAAGAGTGTATCCTCAGAGTCACCATCCCCAAGGTAACACGCAAACTCTAAGTCCCGTCTAGTATGTGCATCTTTGGCCTCTTTTACTAACTTTAAAGAATGCTTCTTTGGCATTTTACAATACATAACTTTCTTCACAAGCATTTACTTTTCTTGAACAACTTTTGAGAATACACATAACTTTCAAAACATACTTCTCTTTTTCTTTTTTTTTCTCTTTTTTTTCTTTTTTCAATCTTTTATATCACCCTAAAATATATAATTATTTCTAAGCTTGTAGAAAGATGAACATGTAGTGTGTGTTGGTTTGAGTGCATCTAAGTATAACCATCTCAAAGTTTTCAGATTATGGTAATTTTCCCTAAGCATCGAAATTCGGTTTCACCGTTTTT
The DNA here is from genome assembly GCF_021521415.1 of Bidens hawaiensis. NCBI lineage: Eukaryota > Viridiplantae > Streptophyta > Magnoliopsida > Asterales > Asteraceae > Bidens > Bidens hawaiensis. Next base: position 295,265 of record NW_027494551.1, on the reverse strand, counting down.
CAAATTATTATATATATATATATATATATATATATATATATATATATATATATATATATATATATATATATATATATATATAAATTGCAAAAGAGGACTATCAAAGCTAGTTGGGCCTACCAATACATCCCAAATCAGATATGCAAACCATCCCTTCTTTAATTATTATATTATATATTTCAAAAGTTTAGAGGGTTTGTTAGCACATTGGTAATAATATCATTTCCTGCTTAACGTAGAACAAAAACAATTTTTAAGGGACATTTTTCTTTAAAAATTTTTTTTTAATTTTATTTATTTATTTATCTATTTTTTTTAAAAAAAATTCTTCCTACAACTAAGTAAAATAAATTCACATCCCCACACTTAGAACTAAATCGTCCTCGATGAGAACACGGAAAAGAAATAAAATAAAAATAAAACTTAAAGCAAAAAAGTAAAACAGAGAATGGGTTACTCCCCTGGTTTATATGCAGAATCTTCACCAGCTGTGAATCAATCGAACGACCGTATAGCATTTCATTCGCGGCCGCAACCTCGGGAGAACCAGCTCCAAAACGCCATCAGAGCTACCATGCGCATAATAATACCTTCAATAACTCAAACTCGCTCGCATGTAGCGGCGTACAAAACAGAAAGCAAAAACATAGGAAATAAACATATTTTTGTGTTTTTGTATTTTTTAATTTTTTTCATTTTTTAATTTTTTTTTATTTTTATATAATAAATAATACTTTCTAAAATCGGCTGTCTCGAATGGAGATTGAGTACGAGTGGCTTTTAGTAAGGAGATATTCTAAACAGAAAATAAAATAAAATATAATAAAATAAGCAAAACTCTAAAGCTAGGGCTGCCTCCAGAGACCGCTTAGTTTAACGAGTCCTCAGCCTGACCCAAATCTCAATTTTAATCAGGTGGCTCCTCCTTTATTCGTTTCCCACTCGACCCGTTTCGTTTTATTCGTTTACTGTTAGTTGGGAAAAAGTCACCAGAAAAATTTAAAGAAATTTTGATAAACTAAAACGGGTCGGACCACCAAGACTTATACTTACCCGGACCAAACTTTATACGAGTCGTGTAATGAAGGAGGATGTCATCTTTGATGTGTGTCAACTTTTTATGTTGTTTCGTAACTCGTATCCTCACCTTCAAGTTCGTTTGATCCAAGTACACATGTGCCCTCTTCTGTGGTATCTCTCTGATAATTAATCTTTCTATTCCTTCAATGTCACCACTCGGGTCAAATTTCATATCATCTACTTCCATAGAGGTACCCTCCACAAGCTCTTCATGACAACCCTCAATATCCAAGACAACCACATTCTCCTCTTTAATTAGTTCAGACTTCTGATGTTCTCCTTCTAAATCCTGAATCATATAATTCTCACAAGACAAGTGTGATGCATCAAGTGGTCGAAATAATCATTAAAATTAGAAGCACTTGAAGGGTTAGAGATCTCATATTCATCATCATATTTAATTGAGCTAGTAAAAGAGTACTTACCTGATTCATGGTCGGATGGATCCTCACATTCTTCATCCAATGAGGACAAATGCTCCTCCTCTATCTCTTTCCCTACTCCTGAATCCTCAATCTCACTTATGGGTTCGATAAGCATTTGACTCGGAGGTGGAACATATACCGAGTCATTTACAATAGCATGCAGTACATCGTCCATTATTGCCCTCCAATTTTGGGGTGGGCTCTAATATATTTCCCAAAGAATCTGTATACCCTAAGAAGTTCCCCATCAGATCATATCCGAAATGGTATGGAGGTTCTACCCAAAGTGATTCGAAGTCAGCCTTCCGTGCCTTGGTTTCTATCCTCCTTCGCTCATAAGCATCATGTACCCAGTAATCTCCGCCACACACTTTGCACCATGGCGTTCCAACCTGTCGCCCGAACATATTTCCTATAAAGAACACTCAAAAGAAAAGAATCACGGGCACCAGATAAAAATAGAATAAAATACTAAAAATAAATTAAACTAAAACTAAACTAATTAAAATAACTAATTTAATATAAATATATGAAAATACAATGGTTAAATCCAACTCGGGTCGTTCTCAATACACCTCAAACCGTGTCCCATCAACGGCGCCAAAAACTTGATGTGTGTATAATGATGCTCTTTCTAAATAACTCACAACTAAGCTTTAAATTTATTAAACAAGACTCTTAAAGAAACCACACAAAACCGGCAAATGTACCGATCACTTAATAGTATAGCACTAATGAAGTCCGAGTATCGAACACAAGGACACGTGAAAACGTTTATAATCACTAAACCCTAACCAAGACTCACCTAAGAATATTTAAGTGATTTTTATTAATTAACTACTTAACCTAACTTACTTTAACTAAATTAATTAACTAGACTTAACTTAACTTAACTAAACTTGACGAAACACTTAACGAAACTTTGAAGCTTAACTACAACCGGAGAAAATGTCTACCTAGGTAAGAATCATATTGAAGGTATAATAAGCTAATGGATTGAAGAATCTCACGACACCGGTTCCTAAGGATGGCACAACTAAGGTTCACTCAAGAAATCTAGATCACCTCTCGGTCTCACCAACAAACTATAACTTACACTTAGTTGATTTTAAAAACAAACCGGGAAACGAGTTGTTAAAGTGTTCTAATGCCGACTCTCCTCTTGGTCTCACCTACATACTACCCTAATGGAGACGAATACTATGCAACCAAGGATAGATGAACAATTTAGTTTAACGTAAACTAGACCAACTAATCGCTCAAAAGCCCAAACCCGACAAGAACCGAACCCGCTCTCGCGCGATCCTAATCCTAATAAGTAAAAGCTATGAGACGACATTACTTCCTATCACCTCTCGGTCTCTAAGAAGGTGTTCAGCCGCTGAATCTAATCAAATAATACACCCATTTAAACCCTACGGTTGTACACCCCGCAAACAATCTCTAAACACAAAGTAAAGAGTTCAAACAAGGTAAAATCAACCAAAACCGATCCAATCAATCAAAGCAAGAGGTATATGAGTATAATCAATAAAAACACAGCCACTAAAAACAACCTAATTCAATGTTAAACCAAACTTTTCATTAACAAATCAAGTCATGAAGATCAACAATCCATATTACTTACTAAAACCTAACAATATTCATCAAACCTAGGTAAAACTAAGAGGATTAGCTACTCATAACTTTTGGAAAGCAGCTATAACTCAATGTAAACATCATATTAATCACCATAAGCATAATTAAAATCATTCAACAATCAATGATTATCAATAACAACTCAAACCCTAACTCAATTGTCAAACAATTTAACTTTAAAGATCGAAATCACAAGAGTTATAAACACTAACAAGATCACAAAGTTTATGGATGTTATACTCTTGTTTGGGGCTGAGATTAACGTCGAGAAACAACCCAAACAACCCTAGCTGATGTCCCGAGTCTTCCTTAGCTTACTTCTTCTTCCCTTAGCTCAAGAATTGCAAAAAACGAATTTTTCCTCTTGAATGGGGGCTTTTAGGGTTATTTTTTTCCTAGCTGGCTGCTGATTTCGGGATTGATGGATGTTAGGGTTCTTATTTTATTTAATTAACTTAATATATTATGCATAAAAGGTTTGGATCTTGTGGGCTTGGTTCGGGCCTTGAGTTGTAGTCTTCAAAATTGATCAAAAAGTCCCCTAGAGTCTTCAAACATGACACTTTTCTTCCTTAAAACTCATAAACTACAATTAATCATCAATCTTTGTATGATCATGCAAAAACAATCCATAACTCATATTTATTATACTATTAAGCACTTAAAACATGATAAAACGATACGAAAAGTAAGTGTGTTTTACAACACATCACTAGTTGGTACAGTTAAAATGCCATGTAACGCTCATTGGCTGTCCAACTTTGTTGTTTTTTATTCGTTAGTTCGTTGGGTCATTCAAACTGCCATGGAAAGCTTATGGGAGACCACCACACAAACTTTTTTTCGTTAATTGTTTGTTAAGTTAAATTAATAAAATAAAATTTAACTGTTAAATGACCTCATCTAGTTATCACGCATTAATCATTTTGACACATTAACTCATAAGTACTTGCGCAATGTACCCCTTATCTTACAATCTTTTACCTTTATTCCTCATAGAATGTCTTCACTAAGAAACCGCCATCGTCATCAACGGTCATCTGGTTCTCACGATCGCTGTCTGGCTGCTAGAATCACCAAAGAGTTTGCTTCTGCTATACCCACAATCATAACCCAAATCCAGAGCCTCAACTCCGATGGATCTGCTACTTCGGCGGCACCAAACAATTATGACTTTCGTAACTTTTTGTGTACCAAACCTACTTCATTTCATGGTGAGGAAAATGCCACCAAACTGCTTCAGTGGTTTGAGAAGATGGAGAATGTGTTCATCCATTGTGAATGTCCGAATGCCAAACGGACAAAGTTCGCCTCGAGCATTTTCGAGAACCAAGCTATCACGTGGTGGTATGCCTTGAAGGCCGACCAAGGAGCTGATTTGGTTGTAGTCATGCCTTGGGAAGACCTCAAAGAGGCTATAAAGAAAGAGTTTTGCCCTGAACATGAACAACAAAGGCTTGAAGCTAAGTTTTGGGAGCTCAAGCAAATCGGTGGGGATAACTCCACCTATTACAACCGTTTCCGTGAACTTAGCCGTATCGTACCTCACCTTGTAACCCCCGAGAACCGTGGTATTCAGAAATACATTCGCGGGTTACCAAACATTTCCCGTGATGCTGTGGTGAGTCATGACCCCTTAACCATCGGTGAGGCTATAGACCTAGCCGCTTCCCTCACCGACGGTCATGTTAGTGATGGAACCTTGTACCGAATGGATTCCAAGCCTACTCCCGACAAGACCGAAACCGACTCATCCTCTGATGCTAAAGCCAAACCCAAACCTGCTTCAAACAACAACAATTGCCACAACAACAACCACAACAACAAGCATAAAGCCAACCATCACAACTATGCCGTTAACCAACCCAATAACCCACCTTCGCCCAACCAAAACCAAAATGCCCCGAACAAGAGGCATACTTCGGACTTCATCCTCTATGTGCCAAGTGTAACCATCATCATTCAGCTCAATCCCCTTGCCGACTATGCACCTAATGCATTCGTTATGGCCACCATGCTAACACTTTTCGTGTCCCGCCTAATGCACAAGTCGCCCCCCATGCTCAACCCGGTGTTCCTAATACCCGTTCTTGCTACCATTGTGGAGACCCAAATCATCTACAAAATACGTTCCCTCAACTTATCCATGTTCAACAAGCTCAAACTATGACTACACCCTACTACTTTACCATGCTCACCAAGTTCAAACCCATCAACCCCATGTCCTTAAACCTCCTCCCATCAATCAAGGTCAACCTTACCTAACCCAACTCTATCGAACTCCGCACCCGGAAGCTCAAGTATATCGAGCATACTCTACTCAAGCCGCTGCTATGCAAGTTCAAACCATTCAAGCTATTCCAAGTCAATCTTCCTCAACTAGGGGTGTAAACGAGCCAAGCCAAGCCCGAGCTTTGCAATTTAAAAGCTCGGCTCGGCTTATATTACTGAAGCTCGAGCTCGGTCGAGTTTATCTTTGTTAGGCTCGAGCTCGGCTCGCAATAAAATCTTAAAGCTCGAGCTCGGCTCAAATTAGCCCGAGTTAGTATGAAGCAAGCCTAGCTCGAGACAAAGCTCAACTCGAGCTCGATTTTGATGAGCTGTAAAATGAGAAAAGGCTCGGTCCAACTGCCCATTTGTGTTGACAGTTTACCTCTTTAGAAAAGTTCACAAATTTCATATAGGCTTCTATATACAAAACTATCATGCTGATACAAATTGGTGAATTATAAACCATACATAAGTAATACAAAATGTTCACCATAGGTACGAAGTACGTAGTCCATAGTGCATATAAAAATGGACAAAAGTATGCTTAAAACAGACGAAGTCTCAAGACGAGAATATAATAATTTAACCATAAAAAAAATATCATAGCCAAAATATCTCGTCTTCTAACATAAGCCAATTTCCACAAAAGTTAGCAACATAAGCCAATTTCTACAAAAGTTACTTAGACCTGAAACATCAATGACATGAGTAAAGTCAAGGTGATGCAAATACTTTTAATCAAAGTGATTAAATCTTGATAAAGTTGTGTACCTTCACTTTAGCTTTGATCCCCGCCAGGTAATAAAACCTCAGAAGACATCTCATCCTTCTGCAAAAACAAACTTAATATTTTTAAACAATGAAATATAAATTCACAATAATCTTTGGAAAAAAATTAGTGGACCTTGAGTTTCTTCTTTAATCCATAAATCTGTCTAATCCAATCCCCTCCACAAATTAACATTTCTACTGTGTTAGGCTCCAATGTAGATCGATATGGATCAATAACTCTTCCGCCGGCGCTAAATGTTGATTCAGATGCAACTGTTGAAATCGGAATCGCAAGTATATCTATTGCCATATTTGGCAAAACACGATATTTGAGCTTGTGAACGTTCCACCAATATAAGACATTGAAATTCATTCCTCCATGGCCTTTAAGTACACCTTCTTCAAAATACATATGTAGTTCAGATTTATCTGGGGTAACCACATCCGATTCTTTAAGATATTCTCCAGACGCATCCCATCCTGATCCAGCCGAGTCTTCATTAGCTCTTGAACTAGTGCTCCCTCTAGAAGATCCACTTGTATAGCTTGCACTTTCCTTGATTGACGCATCATGCATCTCCAAATATTCATCGTACATAAGTTCAAGTGCATTTAAGACATCTTGAATATTGTTTTTAGCTGCGTCTGGTGAGTATGTTTGTGGGTAGCAGAATTCAATGGTCTACTTTTTTAATCTAGGATCTAAAACCACAGCTATGTCCATCAATAGGTGGCATCCCCCCCAATACTTGTCAAACTTAATCTTCATATTTGCGATCATATCACGAATAAACTTATTTTCAGATGATACACCTTTGTCTAACGTTTCTTTGATCTTGTACACTTCTATAAGATACAATTTGATGTTGGATAATCACTTCCAGATACGACATTTGTACACCTCTTAAAAACCTTCGGAACTTCACAAACACTTTCCACATTTTCCCAGTGTTGATCCGTTGGCAAACGTTTGAAATGTGGTTCATACTCCGCATATCTAAAAAACAATTAAATGTTATTAGAAGATGATTTTTTTTAATCTTAATTGATGCACAAGAAAGAAACATATACCTTGGAAAAACAACTTTAAACTTTTTAGCCAAAGACAACATGTCGTATGTTGAATTCCATCTTGTTGAAACATCAATCAACAACTTTCTATCACGTACTTGAAGTTGATGTGCAACTTTAGAAAATGATCGCCGCCTTGCCTCTGAATGATTAATATATTTTACAGCTTCACGAACATTTTCAAATACATTCTCAATGTTCGAAAGGCCATCTTTGACCAGCAAGTTATGTGTGTGTGCACAACACCGGACATGAAATAGTCTTCCACCACAAGGAAGTTTCTTCACCCTAGAAAAGTTGTCTTTCAATGAACTCACGGCCCTATCATTATACGAGGCATTATCGACTGAGATAGAGAGGATTTTTCGCTCAAATTTCCGCTCCTTTAGACATTTATAAATGCCATCGGCAATATCAAGCCCGATACAAGGAGGAGGAACATGAACAAAACTCAGCACACGTTTTTTGCAATACGTGTTAGACAAATACAAATTTGAAATTTATTAAAATAAAATATTAGAAAAATTAAACATGAATAAACAAATAAAATACATGTTACCTCCAGTTTTGATCAATGAAATTCCCGGTGATTACCATATACTTAACTCTTTGATGAGACGACTTCCAACAATCAGTTGTCAAACTAATATTTGAAGCATTATTTATGACGGCTTTCAATTTTTCTTCTCATTTTCATACACCGTAAAGCAATCTAACTTTAATGTTGCTCTACTTATCTTCTCAAACATAGGATTTGTTGTCTTCATCATATATACAAACATGCCATCTTCCATGATATTAAACGGTTGCTCAGTTGCCATTACCCAATGAGCCATTGATTCCCTCATCTTGTTGGCATCATACTTTGCATCGGGTCTGATCAATGGAGGTGACTTAAATCCACTGTCTACATCGGCTGGTTGAAAATTTAGCAATCGTTGAGTTGTCAAGTATTCTTTGCGTTTAGTGCAACTATTCCTGTGTCGTTTATAAGTTGTTGTCGACTTGCTTATTTGTACAGCCAAAAGTTTATCGCGGTGAAGGCATTGAACCTTTCTGTTCCATCTTTTAGAGTGACTTATTTAAAGTTACTCCACACAATAGAGGTCTTTTTTCGTTTACTATTTAGCTCCACATCATCTTTGTCGCCATCTTCATTCACATTTTGAGTATTTTCCTCTTCCACACTTCCTACTTCATTCATATTTTGATCGTTTGTTTCATCATCATTTTCTTCAATGTCAACGTCAATGTCCTCATGTGGTTGACGTGACTATGTTCACCTCCTTGTTGACCCATATTTGACGTTGAGCTTTACATTTGGCTAACTGGATTTTTTCAACCATTTTTATTCATTAAAAATGACCTAACAGGGAAACATATAGACATTATTACTGCAAGTAAAATACTTAAAATGAGTTAAACGTGCACTGAAGCAACATCAGTTGGAAACAAACCATATATTGAATATTTATTTATTAAACTAAAGTTGAACATGTTTTTAGCCATACTCAATATTAATATATTATATCATAAAGCATGTTAGAGATTCCAGACATCTCTTATTCTAGTTATTTAAAGAATTTAATTGTTGATAATATATGCTCATATCATATGCCCATGAAGCCTCACACGATTTGTTTATTATAAAACAACTAATTGAGGTGTTAAATATTAAAGTTCACAATGAGACCAATCAATTAGTAACTATATTACACTAAATTGATTTTCCACTTACCTTTTACTTGTCATGAGCCAGCGTACAGAGATGAGGGATAATGAATTGATGAGTGGTGGCGATGAACCCTTAAACTGATCTGAATTGCCCAGCAGCGGCAGTTGGTAAGAAATTAGGGTTAAAGGCTTAAGGAGTAAAGATTAAAGCGTAACACTTTAAAATATGTTGGGCTTTGGGCTGGAGTGAGTACATATCTTAACATGGGCTAAAGCATAATAAATAAATAATAAGATAATATAATTTTGCCGGGCTCGATAAGGGTCGCGAGCTCAAAGGAGCTTTATCTGAAAAGCTCGAGCTCGGGCTCGATAATTAAACGAGCCATGACTCACACTCAAGCTCGGGCTCGAGCTCGATTAGGCTCAGCTTGTTCGAGCTTTTAACCGAGTCGAGTTTGAGTAGCTTGCGAGCCGCTGGGCTTGTTTACACCCCTAACCTCAACTATGAATTCAACTACTCATGGTGATTCAAGTCACATCAACTAAGCTACTAAAGGACTCCGAAGACTTTTGTCGATTTTCTCATTCTATCTTAAGTTATTTTCATCTTTTACCCGGTTATGTATTTTAACGTCTCTTTATGGCCTTGGATTATTTCAATTTGAACCTTATCATTTGCATGTTTTACCTCATGAATAAAGTTTCTTTATTTAAGTAGATTGTTTATTAAAGCATGATTCTTTATCTTATTTCCTTACCCTCATTCATCACGACCCATTTTATTAGCCTCAACTATTAATGAGTTATCCCTTTTTAAAAAACTTATAATTTTATGTTAAAAGATGTCTTAGAAATTTCTTTATTTTATTTAAATCCACTGCAACTTTTGTAATGTTTTATACAATGGTGATTTTCTAGTCTTTTAATAAAAATTCCTTAATATTTTTGTTTTCTCAAAATCATGTCTTTCAAATGTTTTGTAACCCACACAATAGAACGCGTTATGTGGACCATCCGATGATTTAAGTAATTACGGGTCGACACGTAGTTACTAAAGTCCTCGCATGGAAATCATAATCCGAATAATTGTGTGTCATAATATGGAATTGAAAGTAAATGGGACAACGGTACAAATGTAAAGATGATAAGGACATGGTGGATACACCGCTGGTACATCCTATATATAAGTGCCCTTACCGGATTTACATTTGCAACGTTGCTTCAACTATTCGAAGTTCTGTATTTTGATAACTTTTAAACTATATTTAAAATTTCTATTTTCCTCAAATTTAATGGTTTTGTTATAGTATTATTTAATTTTGGGATGAAATTCTCAAAAGTAAGGGATACTGTAACACCTCGGGTTTTCCAAAAATATATTCTTATCCTTTACCCGATTTGTTTTTATGTTCGGGAAATTTTATTAATAAAATTTCGAGTTATTTATATATTATAATATTATTGCATTATTGTTTATTTATTTAGTTAATATATATATATATATATATATATATATATATATATATATATACACACACATACACATATCTTTCTAAATATTACAAATTTAACCCTAAACTAAACTGTTATTCAATTATGTTTCCCTCTTCATACTCCAGGGACAAAAGTGAAATTTCTATATACTATAATCACTCAACCCGTTTACCCATTATTCAACCCAAACCCAAGACCCGATTAGCGAACCCGGACACCCAATTCGTTAGCTTGGGCCTCAATTCTCGTCGAAAACATGGTAATTGAATCAAAATATATGTTATACTTGCCTAATGCGGCCTACCGACAATCACAATTATGTTATATCGATCAGAACGGATTCATTTTGCCTAATATACTAGCTGACACTAACTTGTTCGTAATATACAAGTTAACGTGCACTATAATTAAATTAAGCATACAGTTATAATTCTTTAACCCTCGCCGTCATAACCCCTACACTTAATTGCATTCTTATTCGCTGTTTGATCGTGTTCTTGATTTCGTCTAGCTCGGCCACTGTTCTCGTATTTAAACCCTCATATAGCATCATAACAGGCTATCTCGTCATAGCTTAATCTACCGTTATCATTTATATCAATCAATATCTTATTGCTCATTCGATAAGGTGAGAACTCGCTCCATTTTTTTACTTGTTTTCAATGTTTTAGGGACATATGTGTATTTACAGTACTTTCTTATTACTATTATTATTATTATTATTATTGTTATTATTATTATTATTATTCTCCACATTAGCAACTGTTATCCTTGTGTGTATATCAGTTTTTTCCTAACTTGCTATTTGTTTACTTGCTTTATTTTTATCCCATTCGGAGAGGTCCATCATAATAGTATGATCATACAACCGTCGTAGTGGCCGGCGTCCAATCGCATGACAATGGTTTCACCGACAACCCATTTTTGGTAACCAATGCCCGATTCGCATGGCAATGGTTTAGCCATTTCTTTGTTATTTCTTTGAATCGTGAACAATGATCATACAACCGTCGTAGTGGCCGGCGTCCAATCGCATGACAATGGTTTCACCGACAACCCATTTTTGGTAACCAATACCCCATTCGCATGGAAATGGTTTAGCCATTTCTTTATTATTTCTTTGAATCGTGAACATGCTATGGCTTAATTGTTATCTCACAGGACCAATTTGCGTTTCCCCTTAAATATTATATTGTATCTCAATTAACTGGTGTTTTACTCACTCAACCACGTGTTGACCAAAATTATTATTATTTTGTACGCATATGCAGGTTACCATTTGAACTGATTTACCAAGATTTATTGAAGAACTTAGGGATTGATATGCTAGAGAAAGATTATCAAGACTTATATTAAATTTGGACTATTTATATCCTTGTTTATTTTATTTATAAATGATGTACTTGCTTTTTTTGGATTTTGGTTAATATTCAAATTAAATAAATAAATATTGTCATTTTAATTATTGCATGATAATACCTTGAGAGTTGTGAGCAATCAGCTCACGTCCCGGTACTTCCGCCTTAGGTTGGGGTGTAACATTGTATGCATATGTTTTTACCGATAACATCATATAAAGAACGTTGAAATAAAAACAAGAGAAATTGTTAACAAAAAATGTGACCGAAGGTCTCAAATTTATTGGTAACAATGGAGAAAATTGGTAGTAGTGGTGTTTAGAAAATAGTACTGTTAAGAAAAATGTTATGTGTGTAGACAAAATTTTGGGTTTTAAGAATATGCATAGCGAATAATCAGTGATGGGGTTTCAGAGCTAGCATGATGGTATAACCCAAGTGGTACATTGGTGAATGTTTGGTAGTGATGAGATGAAATGCGCACTGCTATGCTAAACATGGTTTATAAAAATTAAACCTACCTAAACACCCAAGATTACCTTGAGGAAAACCTTCTAAATTACCCCATCAAAGTAGTTTAAAATTTATTTTAAAGAGTATTTAATTTTAAATCGCATTAGAAAATACGTAAGATTTGATTTTAACTCTCACTCAAACAATAACTTAATTTTTTTTATCAACTAAATTTTTAGAAATCACTGTTTCTAAAACCATTCATATCCTCTTCTTAAGCATAGTTTGTTCTTAATATGGTTACGAGAATAGTATCATATCTAACGTCAAATTCTTTAATTAAAGACACTAACAATTATTTTTTATTAAAATCCACGAGTCTTAACAATACCACTCACAATTACATAAATCATTATTGCCAGAGCACCATGAATCAACTGTTGGCCCTCTTCTATCTAAACATTGTATTCTGCAGGTATCTATAACACATGGGTAAAGATGCCAAGATTCTGAACATACACTGTTAATTGTCACTGCGCTCCCTGATTAGTTAGCCATATATATATTGAGCAATAAAAATAATTAGTAATTTATCGCAAGTGAGTATTTATATGTTATAAGGTCAGAAGTAAAACATTAACGATTTATAAATATAAAGTAATGTATAGCTTACCAACAATTGCGAGTATGAGAAAAGCTACAACATAAATCTTTACGGGTGAGATGCTTATAATTTCTTGGTATATTTCAACTAAAAGAATAAACAAGGAAATGGTTCTTTATGATTGTTTATGCATTGTGTATATTTATACTCGATTATAGGAACATGTTTGGAAACATATTTTAATATTAAATAACAATTAATACATGATATTAATAACAATAAATGTATGACATTAAATAGCATTGAATGCATTATTTTATGGTATTAAATGCGACATATCACATGGTGGAATGCCTTGAAGGCCGACCAAGGAGCTGATTTGGTTGTAGCCAATGCCTTGGGAGGACCTCAAAGAGGCAATGAAGAAAGAGTTTTGCCCCGAACATGAACTGCAAAGGCTTGAAGCTCAGTTTTGGGAGATCAAGCAAATCGATGGGGATAACTCCACCTATTCCAACTGTTTCCGTGAACTTAGCCGTATCGTACCTCACCTTGTAACCCTCGAGAACCGTAGCATTCAGAAATACATTCGCGGGTTACCAAACATTTCCCGTGATGCTGTGGTGAGTCATGACCCCTTAACCATCGGTAAGGCTATAGACCTAGCCGCTTCCCTCACCGACGGTCATGTTAGTGATGGAACCTTGTACCGAATGGATTCCAAGCCTACTCCCGACAAGACCGAAACCGACTCATCCTCTGATGCTAAAGCCAAACCCAAACCTGCTTCAAACAACAACAATTGCCACAACAACAAGCATAAAGCCAACCATCACAACTATGCCGTTAACCAACCCAATAACCCACCTTCGCCCAACCAAAACCAAAATGCCCCGAACAAGAGGCATACTTCGGACTTCATCCTCTATGTGCCAAGTGTAACCATCATCATTCAGCTCAATCCCCTTGCCGACTATGCACCCAATGCATTCGTTATGGCCACCATGCTAACACTTTTCGTGTCCCGCCTAATGCACAAGTCGCCCCCCATGCTCAACCCGGTGTTCCTAATACCCGTTCTTGCTACCATTGCGGAGACCCAAATCAACTCCAAAATATGTGCCCTTAATTTATCCATGCACATCAAGCTCAAACTTTGACTACACCCTACTACTTTATCCATGCTCACCAAGTTCAAACCCATCAACCTCATGTCCTTAAAGCTCCTCCCATAAATCATGGTCAACCTTACCTAACCCAACTCTATCCAACTGTGCACCCGCAGGCTCAAGTATACCGAGCATACTCTACTCAAGTCCCTGCTATGCAAGTTCAAACCATTTAAGCTATTCCAAGTCAATCTACCTCAACTATGAATGCAACTCCTCATGGTGCTTCAAGTCACATCAACTAAGCTACTAAAGGACTCCGAAGACATTTGTCGATTTTCTCATTCTATCTTAAGTTATTTTTATCTTTTACCCAGTTATGTATTGTAACGCCTCTTTATGGCCTTGGATTATTTCAATTTGAACCTTATAATTTGCATGTTTTACCTCATGAATAAAGTTTCTTTATTTAAGTTGATTGTTTATTAAAGCATAAGTCTATCTTATTTCCTTACCCTCATTCATCACGACCCATTTTATTAGCCTCAACTATTAATGAGTTATCCCTTTTTAAAAGACTTATAATTTTACGTTAAAAGATGTCTTAGAAATTTCTTTATTTTATTTAAATCCACTGCAACTTTTGTAATGTTTTATACACCGGTGATTTTCTAGTCTTTTAATAAAAATTCCTTAAAACTTTTATTTTCTCAAAATAGTGTATTTCAAATGTTTTGTCACCCGCACAATGGGACGCGGTATGTGGACCATCCGACGATTTAAGTAATTACGGGCCGACACGTAATTACCAAAGTCCTCGCACGGAAATCATAATCTGAATAATTGTGTGTCGTAATATGGAATTGAAAGTAGATGGGACAACGGTACAAATGTAAATATGACAAGGACATGGTGGATACGCCGCTGGTACATCCTGTATAAAAGTGCCCTTATCGGATTTACATTTGTAGCGTTGATTCAACTATTCGAAATTCTGCATTTTGATTAGTTTTAAATTATATTTAAAATTTCTCATTTCCTCAAACTTTATGATTTTGTTATAGTATTATTTAATTTCGGGACGAAGTTCCTAAAAGTAGGGGATATTGTAACAACTCGGGTTTTTCAAAATTTTATTCTTATCGTTTACCCGATTTGTTTGTATGTTCGGGAAATTTTATTAATAAAATATCGAGTTATTTATATATTATAATATTATTGTATTATTGTTTATTTATTCAGTTATTATATATATATATATATATTTATATAACTTTCTAAATGTTATAAATTTAACCCTAAACTAAACTATTATCCAATTATGTTTCCCTCTTCATACTCCAGGGACTAAAGTGCAATTTCTATCTACTATAATCACTCAACCAGTTTACCCATTATCAAACCCAAACCCAAGACCAGATTAGCGAACCCGGACACCCAATTCGTTAGCTTGGACCTCAATTCTCGTCACAAACATGGTAATTGAATCAAAATATATGTTATACTTGCCCAATGCGGCCTACCGACAATCACAATTATGTTATATCAATTAAAATGGATTCATTTTGCCTATTATACTAGCCGACACTAACTTGTTCTTAATAAAAAAGTTAACGTGCACTATAATTATATTAAACATACAGTTATAATCCTCTAACCCTCGCCGTCATAAACCATATGCGTAATTGCATTCTTATTCGCTGTTTGATCGTGTTCTTGATTTTGTCTTGCTCGACCATTGTTCTCATAATTAAACCCTCATATAGCATCATGACTATCTCATCATAGCTTGATCTACTATTATCTTTCTTATCAATCATTATCTTATTGCTCATTTGGTAAGGTGAGTACTCACTCCCTTTTTTTACTTGTTTTCAATGTTTTGGGGACATATGCGTATTTTTATTATTATTATTATTATTATTATTATTATTATTATTATTATTGTCCACATTAGCAACTGTTATCCTTGTGTGTATATAAGTTTTTGCCTAACTTGCTATATGCTTACTTGCTTTATTTTTACCGCATTCGGAGAGGTCCATCATAATAGTATGATCATACGACTGTCGTACTGTTAGGAATAATGTTATATGTGTAGACAAAATTTAGGGTTTTAAGAACACGCAAGAGCGAATAATTAGTGATGGGGTTTTAGAGCTAGCATGATGGTATAACCTAGGTGGTATATTGGTGAATGTTTGGTAGTGATGAGATGAAATGCGCACTGATATGCCAAACATGGTTTATAAAAACTAAACTTACATATACATCCAAGATTACCTTGAGGAAAACCTCCTAAATTACCCCATCAAAGTAGTATAAAATGTCTTTTAAAAAGTATTTAATTTTAAATCACATTAGAAAATTCCTAAGATTTGATTTTAGCTCTTTCACTCAAACAATAACTTAATTTTGTTTATCAACTAAATTTTTAGAAATCACTATTTCTAAAACCATTCATATCCTCTTCTTAAGCATAACTTGTTCTTAATATGGTTACTAGAATAGTATCATTTCTAACGTCAGATTCATTAATTAAAGACGCTAATAATTATTTTTTATTAAATCCACGAATCTTAACAATGCCACTGACATATACATGAATTATCAATGCCAGAGCACCAGAAATCAACTTTCGGCCCTCTTCTGTCTACACATTGTATTCTGCATGTATCTAAATCACACGGGTCAAGATTCCAAGATTCTGAACACTCATTGTTAATTGTCACTGCGTTCCCTGATTAGTTAGCCATATATTGAGTAATAAAAATAATTAGTAATTTATCGCAAGTGAGTATTTATATGTATAAGGTCATAAGTAAAACACTAAAGATATATAAATATGAAGTAATGTATAGCTTACCAACAATTGTGAGTATAAGAAAAGCTACGACATAAATCTTTATGGATGATATGCTTATAATTTCTTGGTATATTTCAACTAAAAGAATAAACAGAGAAATGGTTTTTTATGATTGTTTATGCATTGTGTATATTTATACTCGATTATAGGAACATTTTTGGAAACATATTTTAATATTAAATAACAATTAATACATGATATTAAATAGCAATAAATGTATGACATTAAATAACATTAAATGCATTATTTATGGTATTACATGCGACATATATTAACATTTTTGTGTAAAAAATAAATATTAGAGATTAAAAGAAAGTGATTACTATAATAGTAACCAAGTTTTGAAATTATTTCAATCATGTTACTTATAAAATGTTTTGTTCCAATCAGGTCACTAAAGTTTTTCTTTTAGTTCTAGTCTTAGATAATTTTACTTGGATAGCAGGTTATGTAGGATTTTTTTAAATAGTTTGACATTTAAAAAAATTGAGAAAAAAATTTGGAAAATTGAAAAAAATATTATATTCTTTTCTTGCAAGTTTTCTTTTTCCCGTAAATCATTTTATATATAACACAAACCGAACTACATCTGGATAATGGGTAAGCGAGCAACAAGCTGCGCCGCTATCCCCTTTTGAATCGCAAAGCCTATTCTACTAAATATAAATCCTTAGTTCCTCGGGCTCTGCGAGTCACTGTGGACCACCTTCTGCACCCGCTCCAAGAAGCGAACCGCCTCGGGAGCTAGGGATCCAAAAGTGTCGAAGGCAAATGGAATGAACACGTGCTGATTCTCCAAACACGATGTCTCATGCTTAGCAACCTTCCTAGACTCCGCTCTCAAAACCGTCTGTCCCGGTACGAAGCCACTATCTCTCAGCCCCACCAACGGGGACACCCCAGTGAGGTCAATACACGCATGCTTACCCACTGTCTCTCAATTTTTTAAATATATTTTGCAATGTCAAGCTATTTATAAATAAAAAAAACCTACGTAACCTGGTATCTAGGTAAAATATATATGATTAGAACACAAATGAAACTTTAGGAGTTTTTTACCAAAATGGGTGATGAAGAAAAAGTATTTACCAAAATGGATGAATTAAAAAGTATTTACCAAAATGAGTTTTATCTATAACCTTGTTTTTTCTCACTCCTAATTTATTGATTAAAATTATTTCTATATAAAAGGATAGATATAGAAATGAATTAATGATAATAAAATCTGACTTTTTTTTAAGTTTTCATCTAGTTTAAATCAAAATTATTTAAAAAATTGTTTCTTAAAACTGACTTTTATATTAATATTATTTATTTATCTAAACTAATTATTTAAAATAAAAGTCGCATGTTCGTATTTTTCATATTTTTAGTTGATTTATTATTGTTTTTTTCTTCTAATGTATTTTTTTTATATTGGACACAATATGATAATATCATTTTGATAATATCAAAATGATGTATGAAAACAACTTTTTAGTAGTGTTATTCTCTTTTAAAAATTCAATATCATTATGATATATATAATATAGTGAAAAAGTAACTTATAATCGTCAACTTTAAAAATAAAAACATAATACACATTTGTGTTTTAAATTTTTTTATCAACATTTAAAGTTGTATTCAAACTAGAGTACTTTTATTCTCATTATAAGCTATACAATTATCGTTACTTTATCGGTACCATAACGAACTGAACTGATTTTAAATGAACAACATCGATACAAGTATCAACATCACTTGAACTGATTCTGACTAAACATTGGTACATATATCAATATCAAGTCCAGTTCAATATTTAAACAATCCTATATAAGAAAAAAAAACTTGAAAAAAACAACAAAAATAACATATTATAAAGCAATTAATAAACAAACAATAGTTTGTTTCGTTAAATAAAAAATATGAGTATAAATAAGATTTTCCAAGAACCTTTTTTTTAATAATTTTGTTATAAACGAAATGAAAATTAACATTAAAAGTTTTATTTTTTTTAATTCAATTTTTTATCTACCTTACCCATATAGAAATTTAAAGGAAATATAAGATTAGGATTTAGGAGTGAGAAAATATAAGTTAAAAAACCCTATTTTAGTAAATACTTTAAATTCACTCATTTTGGTAAATACTCCATCCCCCATTTTGGTAAAAAAAAAAATCGAAACTTTAGTGACCTGACTGGAACAAAATATTATATGAATGGCCTGATTGAAATAATTTTAAAATTTGGTTATTATTATATAGAGTAATCTATTATATATAAATGTGTGTTTTGAATGTAATAAATATGATTACACCAACATTTTTGTATTACAAATAACTGTTAAATTGGGGCTAGCCCACATAGAAGAGGCACATGCCTCTTAAAAGAGAGGTTACAGGTTTAAACCTCTACAAATGGATAAATTATTAGTTTAAAGTAGAGTAGAATTAATAATTGTCGTTAAAAAAACTAATCGAAAATTATATCAAAGAATATTACTAAAAAGGCAGTATAACAGTGAGTATTCCTTTTCATTTATATTTTAAAACATAAATTATAACTACATATAAAATTGATGGCCACACCATAAAATCTTTTTCTGATTATTTAGTTTTTTGTCTATTAGTTTTTCTTTTCTTTTGTATATTTTTTATTATTTTAATGTGTTTCTATCTGTAACATCCTACTTTCGGTTATATTAATAAAATAAAGTTCGTTTATTTTATAGCGGGTCGTTATCGGTTTAGTTGAATAGAATACGAGATGGACTTGTGTTGGGTAAATGGATATGGGTTATGGACTTGGGTTATGGAGGAATGAAGGAAAGACCATGGGCTTAAGCCCATGATCAAAAATATATATACCCTTAATCCTCCATTTAATTCATTTACACATATCCCTTACACCATCCAAAACACACACTTAAGATTATCTCTCTAGTTCTCTCTCTCTCTAAACCGATATCAAGAAGGAAACCGAGAACCGACCCGAGGTAATGATAGTATTTTATTGTTTGAGCTTAAATCCGTTAGATATAATCATGAAACGACGAGCCGACACCGTTAAACCGTTTAAATCATGAGATCCGGGTGGAATCGGGTATAAACTGAACCTAATATGAGCTTAGGGGTCACCCTAGCTCAGATCTGGATCGAACGTGACGAAAAACGATGAAAAACGGTGAAGATACGTTTTTTCGTGAGTTTTCCGGCAATGGCGGCGCCGGAAAAACGTGTACGAGGTTGTCAGGGAATGTTCTGACAAATCTGACCTAACCCTAGTTCGCTAAGGAATAACTAGTGAATTAGAGGTAATTCGCCAGCTAATTCGCTAAGGAAAGATTAACGAACTAGCTGTAGTTCGTATCCATTTCGTTAAGGGAAAAGGGTAACGAATTACCCTTGATTCGTTATGACCAGTTCGTTAAAGGACATAACGAATTAGAAGGTCCAATTCGCTGCTTGGACTGGTTCGCTACATGGACTGATTCGTTAAGAGTCCAGTTCGTTAAAAGTCCAATTCGTGTAAGTAACTAGTTCGTTAAAGGTTCCAATTCGTTACAAGAACCAGTTCGTCATGGCATGTCAGTTCGTTAAGGATAAGTAACGAATTAGAAGTTTAACAGAATAACAGAATGGTCCCTGGACTTAGAAAAGAATGATTTAATTACAAATAAGCCCTTGAACTTTTAAGTAGCATATTATTCAATGATTCAAAATGCTAATGGAAAATGTGTTAAGACAGTTAATGAAAATAAAATTTTTCCAAGCTGACCTGGCAGCTTAACCCCAGCCAGGGGCTCTGCCCCTTGGACCCCGCTAGGGGCTGCCGCCCCTAGAACCCCGCTGCCAGGGGCGCTGCCCCCGGACCCCCCGTTCGTTGAGGGTAATAATTAAACTAGAAAGGCGATATGTGAAGTGATAGTTTACTGAAACCTATAATTATCATACAGTTAGTCGTGCACAGCTCAGGAAGAGAATAACCGTAAACTGTGAACGCAACCGCATTGAGGTGAGTTTCTAGCCCACTTCCTTGTTATGTTTTCAGGGCTGTGTGCGTACTCGATGTGATAGTTAATACACTTACCTTAAGTGGTAAGTGTATGCCTTGTATGATGTATGTATGATGATTGCTTGACGGTGCGTGAACGATCTTCGGATATTGAATGTACCGTCAGGTGGTAGCTAAAGACGTGATTGCTATGTATGATGTAAGATAAGATGCATGTATGAATATTTATGATGTATGCATAATGTGCGTATGATAAGTTAATGGTACGTGAACGCTCTTTGGAGATTGCACGTATTTTCAGTAAAAAAAATATTTAAGGACAGGTATAGTGTGAAGCTATGGAAGAAAGGGTACCGGACCCTAATAATATCCAATGATGAAGGGTGACCAGACCCTAATAATATCCGAGGATGAAGGGTGACCGGACCCTAATAATATCCGAGGATGAAGGGTACCGGACCCTAAAATTATCCGAGGTATGTAGGGTGAAACGCCCTTTATAATGTATGGTTAGATATGAAGGTGTATGGACGAATGCTGATCTCGATATGTTGTAATGCGTACCTTCGGGCACGTATATGTGTATGAAAAGTAAGTTATGTGATTAACTAGAACTCACTCAGCATAGCTGACTTTTAGTATGCACGCAGGCAAATAGGTTGAGGCAGCTCGCGTGACTGAAGACACATGGCATGGAAATCGAAGATACTGACATCTCGAAGAAATGTTGTGATGTTTTAAAGACTATGTTTTGTTTTAATTGACTACGAATGTTTTATAAGACATGATTTGATGGTTATGTAAAATGTTATGGTTGAAGTTTTATTATTCCGCGAAAGTTTTTGCTAACTCTGATATTTAGAACTGCGTTTATAAGTAAATCCAACGTTAAAGTAGGGCTACCGGTAACGGGGCCTTACACTATCTTTTTGCTTATTGGTTTTAACCTGGGCATTGTAACGTGCCCGAAACCAATAATATTCGCGTCGACTCATCTTCGCAAATCTTGAATTTACTGACCAACTAAACTTTTTAAACTTTTTGTATCAAAAGTGGTTTGAGTTTTGTTTATGTTATGGTTCTGCGACCTTAAGAAACATAATCAAAATTGTAACATATTATGGTCTACTTAATAATTGATTGGCGTTTTATATTTATATAAATGCCCTTCACCCATGTTGTCACAAAGAACGAGTTTACACTAGGGTTGTTTAAAAAGCTTGCGGCTTGTGGCTCGCTTGAAAATAGCTTGAAAATAGCTCGGCTCGAAAAAAGTTCGATTCTAAATGAGCTCGGCTCGATTTCTGAACGAGCATAGCTCGAGCCAAGGTCAGCTCGGCTCGTGGCTCGGTTTAGCTCGACTCGTTAGCTCGGCTTGTTGGCTCGGTTATATTAAACCCTAAATTTTAATATCTATATATAATAATTGTATATCAAGAAATAAATAAATAAAAATCATACATATATTATGCCACTAAATACCTAAAACCTTATAAAAGAATAATTAAAAAACATATAACGTTAAAGATTCTCTAGTTTATAAATTTTATATAATATGTATGTTAAAATTATATTTTTTTATATATCAAAATTTGTAAAATATAAAATAAAAAAAATAAAAAATAATAAATAAATAAATAAATAAAATGAGTCGGCTCGACGAGCTCGAGCTTTAAATGAGCCGAGCTCAAGCTCGATTTTTCTGCTCGATAAAGAAAACGAGCCGAGCTCGAGCCAGCTCGATTAAGTTCGAGCTCGAGCTCGAGCACACTCTGGCTCGACTCGACTCGGCTCGTTTACAGCCCTAGTTTACACATGGCAAATATAATCTTAAACTTAAGTTTTAATATAGACGAAACAGAAAATCTCATACAAATCAAAGTTTGCTTACATATCACTACGCCAAAATTGCCATACGACCACACTATTACAAAAATCGTGCCTCCAAACTTTTGTTTAAAAGCATGGCTAATGATAAAATATAACATTTCGAAACATTCTAACCTAATTTTAGTTACTCATATTACCATTATTAACAGTTCACAACCTTTGGCCACATTTTATGAAAAATATGTGACAATGTTATAAAAGTTTAAAACCTTTAGCCACACTTTTAGAAATAAAATGTGACATTTACTAGCCACGCCAGAGAAAGTGTAAGGCCCTATATCGGGCGCCCTACTACGGTTGGGCTTACACTTACTTCTCGCCTTTTTCGTTTGATGGCTGCGCCACGGGAGTACAAAAATGAGAAATGACAGAGAATTAATGTGAAGATTGTTAGTCCAGCTGATTATGCTGGTAAATCTAAATTCTTGCTTAGTGAGATATCTTCAATGCAACCTTGAAAAATCATGATGGTGGTTGGGCTTTTGTTATCATATTCTTTAAACAAAAAAAGTTTATATATTCTTTAAGTAGCCTATAGTTTTTCATTAGTGGGAATAAGGATGTTTGTGGCTACTTTGTTCTTCTCAATCTTTGTGCATTTGCAGTTTAAAAAATAAAATATGGTTTTTTTTCCCGGATCCTTCAACATGCACAAAGTCTTAAAGTCTAAATGTTTTGAGTCAAGTTTTTTATTCTTGAGATGATCTTCAAACTTTATAGTCCTGTACAAGATGCAAATAGGCCAACTTGAAGCATTTGTTTAACAATTATATCTTGGTTCGTCATAAATGAAGTGCAATTATCATCTTTACTGAAACAAAACGACAGAGCAAGAGTTGCTTAGAGAAAGTCATATGCAGAGTTAGTAGTCTATCTTTCATTCTTTTGTAGCAAAATAAGTCTCCAAAAACAATAAGACATAGGTCTTCTAACTCTTACAAGGCAAAATGAATAAATAATTACTTTATTACATATTTACAAGGATGTCGTTTTGACTTGTTCTTTTAAAAAGAGCACCTGAAACACTACGGGTTGGGTCGGGTTAATCATAATAAACACATTGTATGCTATTAAAAATTTCGGAGGCTGGTCAACCTAAGCCTATAACGAGCCTGGCCTTACCTGCACAAACCGTTTTAATCGACGGACTGAACTCATAAAAAAACCTCAATTGGTTCAGTTGACTAGATAAAGTCGCACTGTGGTTTAAGCGTCACATTTTAGAAACTAAGAGTAAATCTGTCTTTTTGAAATTGAGTTTTAGAAAGAAACAAGTAAATAAACAGTCTTAATTAGTAATACCAAAAATAAGTCGTCTCTATGATTTTTGGACTAGGGTGTTGCGTCTTTGATAACTCGTAAGCCTAAATTGTATACTCGCTTAGAAATCTTTTTGTAGGTGTATGGGCCAGAGGCAACATTGACCAGAATATGCAAGCAAGCGAAACCTCATCATTCGTAGTAAACGAGTCAAACTATCATTTTAGTGGGTGTGTCACAATTATTGTTTTAGTAAACATGTCAAATTTTGTCGTCTTTAGTTGACAGATGAAACATATCATTTCAAGTAAACATGTTAAAATTATCGTTTTTAGTGAACGAGCCTGCCAGAATTATTATTTTTAGTGCATGGGTCAAAATAATCATATTAGGAAACGGGTAAAAATTATTTTTTTCGTTCAATGGGTCAAAATTACCATTTTTAGTTGAATATGATGTCATTCGACCCATTAGCTTACTTCACGAGTTCATTTTGGTCGTGTTTTTATCTTAAATGAATATTAATTTGTCATCTCCTTATATACGTTTAACTGAATGTTACCAATTCAATTTGTATTTCCACCATTGATTAACATGTTTATGAACTACAAGGTCAATATGCATTACTTCAGCTAAAAATCTCCCACCAGGTATTTGCATTGCATGGTTATATTAAAGTGAGTTTTCGTGTCTATGTTCTCTAAACACCAGGACACAAAATCCTAGTATGGGTATACGAAACTTGTTTACTATTTGACAATTTTTGACAATATTTTTAAAAATTATCAAAGGAATTACCAATGGAATATATCAATTCATAATTACCAAAGGATCGTCAACCGAAAACACTTATACTGAAAAAATCATTAAAATGTATTATTAAATCAAATACTCACTAATCACCAAATGATTAGTCGGCATCACTGACTACTACTGAATTTTTACCGCGAGTTGTACACTTTCATTGTCTAATAGAAGTGAACAATACGCCCAAAGATAATCTGTCAGTAGTCATCGTAGCTATATTTAAGGAAAAGAAAACACTTACTTGACATGGTATCCAGCGTTGTGTACCTCAACTTTTATTTACTGTGTCGTACGACAAGGTGGCAAATGTTGATAAATTTATATTACACCACCAAACATTCACGCATCATTTTTAATAAGTTCTAAGTTTATCACATATATATACGTCTAGATCTCACAATTTAATCAATTAAATCACATCACATAGGATTCTTAATTCTTAAGTTCTCCTACCCTTGTTGAGTTTCTAAAAGTCAATTTATTCAAATCAATTTTACAAGCCTAACATAGGACTTATATCAAAATGTTATGAATGTTATGGTCCCAACCCAGCAGCCCGTACACACAGCCCAAATCAGATGGCACAAACAAGTTAAACGCTTCAAGTTATAAGCAAAGTCACAAAGGAGTCGAGGTTATGAATGAACTTATGGTGAATTGGTTCTAGTCTCACATCTCCTTTCTCTCTGTATTCTCATCTTCTTTCAGTTGGATCTTTCTTCTTGTAATTTTCTAGTTGCAATCAAATGATTAATTGATTTGAGTGTTATCAATTGAATTATTTTGTTAATTCCACTTTGTATTGAGAAGTAATCACTTCATTGGTGCTTTCATTTCTTTGTCTGCATCAATGGCGGACAAATCCTAAATCCTGGATATAATCGCTAACGTCCAAACCATGCTTGACAATACTAACCCACATCCTCTTAACCAAAACCCAAATGCCCCAAACAAGAGAGCATACGTTGGACCTCATCCTCTATGTGCCAAGTGTAACCATCATCACTCTGCTCAATCCCCTTGCCGACTATGCACCCAATGCAATCGTTATGGCCACATTGCTAACACTTTCCGTGTCCCGCCTAATGCACAAGTCGCCCCCCATGCTCAACCAGGTGTTCCTAATACCCGTGCTTGCTACCATTGTGGAGAATCAAATCATCTCCGAAATGCATGCCCTTAACTTATCCATGCTCATCGAGCTTAATATATGACTACACCCTACTACTTTACCCATGCTTACCAAGTTCAAACCCATCAACCCCATGTCCTTCAAGCTCCTACCATCAATCAAAGTCAACCTTACCTACCCAACTTTATCCAACTCTGTACCCACAAGCTCAAGTATACCAAGTATACTCTACTCAAGCCCCTGTTATGCAAGTTCAAACCATTCAAGTTATTCCAAATCAATCTGCCTCGACTGCTCCAACTCCTATGAATGCAACTCCTCATGGTGCTTCAAGTCACATCAATTAAGCTACTCAAGGACTCCAAAAACTTTTGTTGATTTTCTCATTCTATCTAAAGTTATTTTTGTCTTTTTCCCAGTTATGTATTGTAATGTCTCTTTATGGCCTTGGATTATTTCAATTTGAACCTTATCATTTGCATGTTTTACCTCATGAATAAAGTTTCTTTTATTTAAGTAGATTGTTTATTAAAGCATAATTCTATCTTATTTCCTTACCCTCGTTCATCACAACCCATTTTATTAACCTCAACAATTAATGAGTTATCCCTTTTTAAAAGACTTATACTTTTACGTTAAAAGATGTCTTAGAAATTTCTTTATTTTATTTAAATCCACTGCAACTTTTTAAATGTTTTATACACGGGTGATTTTCTAGTCTTATAATAAAAACTCCTTAAAACTTTTGTTTTCTCAAAATCATGTCATTCAAATGTTTTGTAACCCACACAATGAGACGAGTTGTGTGGATCATCCAACGATCTTAGTAATTACGGGTCGACACATAATTACCAAAGTCCTCGCATGGAAATCATAATCCAAATAATTGTGTGTCATGATATGAATTTGAAAGTAGATGGGACAACGTTACAAATGTAAAGATGATAAGGACATGATGGATACGCCACTGGTACATCCTATATATAAGTGCCCTTATTGGATTTTCATTTGCAGCGTTGCTTCAACTATTCGAATTTCTGTATTTTGATTAGTTTTAAATTATATTTAAAATTTATCATTTTCTCAAATTTAATGGTTTTGTTATAGTATTATTTAATTTCGGGACGAAATTCCTAAAAGTAGGGGATTATGTAACAACTCGAGTTTTTCAAAATTTTATTCTTATCACTTACCCGACTTGTTTTTATGTTCAGAAATTTTATTAATAAAATATCGAGTTATTTATATATTATAATATTGTTGTATTATTGTTTATTTATTTAGTTAATATATATATATATATATATAACTTTCTAAATATTACAAATTTAACTCTAATTTAAATTATTATCCAATTATGTTTTCCTCTTCATACTCCAGGGACTAAATTGCAAATTTTTTATATTATAATCACTCAACCCGTTTACCCATTATCCAACCCAAACCCAAGCCCCGATTAGCGAACCTGGACACCCAATTCGTTAGCTTGGACCTCAATTCTCGTCACAAACATGGTAATTGAATCAAATATATGTTATACTTGCCTAATGTGGCCTACCGACAATCACAATTATGTTATATCGATCAAAATGGATTCGTTTTGCCTAATATACTAGCCGACACTAACTTGTTCATAATATGCAAGTTAACATGCACTATAATTCAATTAAACATACAGTAATAATCCTCTAACCCTCGCTGTCATAACCCTATACTTAATTGCATTCTTATACGCTGTTTGATCATGTTCTTGATTTCATCTTGGTCGGCCACACTGTTCTCGTAATTAAACCCTCATATAGCATCATAACATGTTATTTTGTCAAAGCTTGATCTACTGTTATCTTTCTTATCAATCATTATCTTATTGCTCATTTGTTAAGGTGAGTACTCACTCCCCTATTTTACTTGTTTTCAATGTTTTGGGAACATATGTGTATTTACAATACTTTCTTATTATTATCCACATTAGCAACTGTTATTCCTAACATGCTATTTGCTTACTTGCTTTATTTTTCCGCATTCGGAGAGGTTCATCATAATAGTATGATCATACGACTGTCGTAGTGGCCGGCGTCCAATCACATAACAATGGTTTTACCGACAACCCATTTTTGGTAACCAATGCCCGATTCGAATGGCAACGGTTTAGCCCTTTCTTTATTATTTGTTTGAATTGTGTACATGTTAGGGCTTAATTGTTATCTCACATGAACAATTTTCGTTTTCCCTTAAATATTATATTGTATCTCAATTAACTAGTGTTTTACTCACTCAACCTCGTGTTGACAAAAATTATTATTATTTTATACGCATATGCTGGTTACCGTTTGAACTGATTTATCAAGATTTATTGAAGAACTTAGGGTCTGTTTGGTATGAGGTAATGGAATGGACGACGGAATGGAATGAACGTGGTAATGGAATGGATAAAGGAATGGAATGAGTTACCACATGGGAATTAAACGAATCATTACTTAATATTGTTTGGTTGGTAGGAGAAAAAGAAAAAATTAAAATTAAAATGGTAGTGAGTGGTGGTGGTGGGAGGTAGGTGGCGGTCGTGCATTGGTGGCCGGTGATGGTGGTTGGCGGTGGCAGGTGGTGGTGGGCAACGAGATAAGGGTGGTTGGAGGTGGGTGGTGGTAGTGGGATGGAGGTGGGGTGGGTGGTGGCGATAACAGTGGAGGTGGTGGTGGGCGGCGGGTGTGATGGTGGGGGGATGGTTGATGGATGTGGCGAGTGGTTGGCACTGATGGCGATGGTGGTGGACAGCGATGGTGGTGGTTGGTGGCAGTGGTGGACAGCGGTTACGGTGGGCGGCTGGCGGTGCTGGCCAGCACTAATGGCGATGGTTGGTGGTGGCAGGTGGCGATGATGGTAGGTGGTGGTGGTGGTGGGTGTTGATGGTGTGTGGTGGTGGAAAGGTGATGGAGGTGATGTAGGGTGAAGGAGGGAATAGAATGAAAAAAAAACATAGGTGTTTGGAAGGAATGAAATTGGGGTATTTTAGAGGAAATTGAATGGACTAGGTAATGGGTCATTCCATTCCTTTGATCAACCAAACACACTAGTCTTCATTCCCTCACAATGGGTCATTCCATTCCATCCTTCATTCTTGTATACCAAACACTACCTTAGGGATTGATATGCTAGAGAAAAATTATCAAGACTTAAATTTAATTTGGACTATTTATTTCCTTGTTTGTTTTATTTATGAATGATGTACTTGATTTATTTGGATTTTGTTGAATACTTAAATTAAATAAATAGATATTGTCATTTTAATTATTGCATGATAGTAACTTGAGAGTTGTGAGCAATCAGCTCGCGCCCCTATATATCCGTCTTAGGTTGGGGTGTGACATTGCATGCATATGTTGTTTACCGGTAACATCATATAAAGCACGTTGAAAAAAAACAAGAGAAATTGTTAACAGAAAATTTATTGGTTACAGTGGGGAAAATTGGTAGCAGTGGTGTTTAGAATAAAGTACTGTTATGAAAAATGTTATGTGTGTAGGAAAAATCTAGGGTTTCAAGAACATGCAAAAGCGAATAACCAGTGATGGTGTTTCAGAGCTAGCATGATGGTATAACCTAGGTGGTATATTGGTGAATGTTTGGTAGTGATGAGATGAAATGTGCATTGATATGCCAAATATGGTCTATAAAAACTAAACCTACCTACACATCCAAGATTACGTTGAGGAAAACCTCCTAAATTACCCCCATCAAAGTAGTATAAAATGTCTTTTAAAAAGTATTTAATTTTAAATCACATTAAAAAAATGCGTAAGATTTGATTTTAGCTCTTTCACTCAAACAATAACTTAAATATTGTTTATCGACTAAATTTTTTGAAATCACTATTTCTATAACCCTTCATATCCTCTTCTTAAGCATAATTTGTTCTTAATATGGTTACTAGAATAGTATCATTTCTAACGTTAGTTTCTTTAATTAAAGACACTAATAATTATTTTTTTTATTAAAATCCACGAGTCTTAACAATGCCACTCACATACACATATATCACCAGTGCCAGAGCACCAGAAATCAACATTCGGCCCTCTTCTATTTACACATTCTATTCTGCAGGTATCGAAATCACATGGGTAAAGATTCCAAGATTCTGAACACCCATGTGCGTTCCCTGATTAGTTAGCCATATATTGAGAAATAAAAATAATTAGTAATTTATCGCAAGTGAGCATCAATATGTTACAAATATGAAGTAATGTATAGCTTACCAACAATTTCGAGTATGAGAAAAGCTACAACATAAATCTTTACGGGTGACATGCTTATAATTTCTAGGTATATTTCAACTAAAAGAATAAACAAGAAAATGGTTCTTTATGATTGTTTATGCATTGTATATATTTATACTCGATTATGGGAGCATATTTGAAAACATATTTTAATATTAGATAACAATTAATACATGATATTAAATAACAAAAAATGTACGACATTAAATAACATTAAATGCATTATTTTATGGTATTAAATGCGACATATATTAACATTTTTGTGTAAAAATTAAAAATTAGAGATTGAAAGAAAGGGATTACTATATATGGGTGTATTTACTGTACGCTAATGCTTAACGTACGGTAGGTACGCGAGACGCTCAAAGGCAAAAAAAAACAAAGGTAAAAACCTAAAACGCTCAGAAAACGCTCACAAAACCTTAAACTCTCATTAAACGCTCAAAAACCGTCTTTTTGAAAAAAGTGAAAATTTGATCGATTAACCATCCAAAACTGTTTTTTCAGTGAAGCAATGATTGATTGGATATGTATTGACGATTCCGAGATGTTTGGATGTGATTTCATGGATCGATTCGTGAAAAACGGAATTTGTGTACGTATTTGTACGATAAGCATTAGTGTATTGGATCTTTTCTCTACTATATATATATATATAATAGTCCTGTACATGATGCAAAATAAGCCAACTTGGAGAATCTGTTTAACAATTATATTTTGGTTCGTCCTAAATGAAGTACAATTATCATTTTTACTAAAACAAAATGACAGAGCAAGAGTTGCTTAGAGAAAATCATATGCAGAGTTAGTAGTCTATCTTTCATTCTTTTGTACCAAAATAAGTCTCTAAAAACAATAAGACATAGGTCTTCTAACTCTTACAAGGCAAAATGAATAAATAATTACTTTGTTACATATTTACAAGGCTATCATTTTGACTTGTTCTTTTAAAAAGAGCACCTAAAACACTACGGGTTGGGTCAGGTTAATCATAATAAACACAGTGTATGCTATTTAAAATTTCGGAGGCTGGTCAACCTAAGCCTATAGCGAGCCTGTCCTTCCTGCACAAACCGTTTTAACCGACGGACTGAACTCATAATAAAACCTCAATTGGTTCAGTTGACTAAATAAAGTGTAAGGCCCCGGTGCCGGTGCCCTACTTTGGTGTTGGATTTACTCATAAATATTTTTCTAAATATCAGAGTGAATTAAAACTTTCGCGGAATAAATAAAACTTCAGCATTCATTACAAAACATTCATAACTTGTCTTTAAAACACAACTTAAAACATGTCTTTTAGTTCAAACATTAACAACTGAGTCTTTAGATGCCAGCTTCTTTATTCATATGTCATGTGTCCCCCTTCAAGCCAGCTTTCTCATCCCACTCACATGCGTGCATACTAAAGGTCAGCTACGCTGAGTGAGTTCTAGTTAATCAGGCAACATACAATACATTCACATACTTATAAATATATGTATTCGTAGATACGTATAAATATACGTATCCGTAGATGCATATTACATACTTAGCCTGTTACCTTTCTTTCATTCGTACATACATACTTTCTTTCTTTCTTTCTTACTTTCATACATTCATAATATATACATAACCATCTTTACCATCTCAGATAAGTTTAGGGTCTGGTCCCTTCCTTTTCAATCTCAGATATTATTCAGGTCTGGTCTGGTCCTTTCATTCTCTATCTCATATATTATTAGGGTCCGGTCCCTTCCTTTTCTATCTCAGATATTATTAGGGTTTGGTCCCTTCCTTCTCTATCTTAGATATTATTAGGGTATGGTCCCTTCCTTCTCTATCTAATCAACCATTCTTACGCTTCTTCATACATACATTCTATTATATTCGTTTATATATATTCTTAATCATCCAAACCTCATTCATGCATATTATATAAGACGTATTTCCTGGCGATGCTTGCAATATTCGAAGATCGTTCATGTACCGACAAGCTTACATTAATAACATAAGTATAATAACTATCACATCAATCATTATGACATACATTTACCTTGTAGTCTTATTCACATTGAGTATGCACACAGCCCCGAAAACATAACAAGGAAATGGGGCTAGAAACTCACTTGAATCCTGTTACGTTCACCGTTAATGGTTATTCCTTTCTTTAGTTGTGCGCGACTAACTGTATAATAATTACACGTATCAATCAACTATCACTACCCATATCGTGTTTCTAGTTTAATTATAATCCTCAACGAACAGGGGTCCGGGGCAGCGCCCCTGGCAGCGGGGTTTTAGGAGCGGCATCCCCTAGCAGGGTCCAAGGGGCAGAGCCTATATTAAAGTGAGTTTTTGTGTCTATGTTCTCTAAACACAAGGACATGAAATCCCAGTATAATGCTTAACCTTTTTTAAACAGGTGCAACCCTTGCTTAAAAATAAAAAGAAGTTGCTTAAAGATAAAAGGAAGTTAAAGAAGAAGACAGGCCATGTTCTAAAAGTCAATACTTGTACGAGGACTATATAAAGCACAACAATAACTTCAATGCATGTTAAAGAACGACAAACCATGAGACCTGGAATTGTTGATGTGGTCACTGCCATAATTACTTGGCATCACAACAATATGATCCATCAACTAAGGTCTTCTCTTAGTGAACAGTAAATTGATGATAATAAAAATAAACCAATGTGTAAACTTTGACGGGTAGCTTTGGGTTTTTGTGTGTTGTTAATATGAAAAAGGCATTCAGTGTTGTTTTTGGCATCGTGAAGAAGTCGGTAACTAAAAGATTTGACTTTTTTTTATTAGTTTAGAATAGAAAATTTTAGAAGACTGACATCATATATTATTTATTTTCCTTACCTTTTTGTTAAAAATAAAGTTTCATAATATTTAACCAAGATCTATTCATTTTATAACCTTACTTGATAATTGTGACTTGCGATTTAATTGTTATGTGAAGTGTAATCCATTTTTGAGAAAAACAAACATCCTTTGTCAATTGCAACGTGTTCCCATAGTCTACATGACAACTACAATTAACGTATGTTAACAAATTTGGTGTTTGTTTTTAGAAAATAATATATAAAATTAGATTTTGGTATTTTATTGAATTACAACATGCAAATATGTTGTTATGGTACCATAAGGAACTAAACAGTTACCGACCGAATCCTCGTTACATCACCATCACATCATAAACCGAACTTATACCGATCAAATTCCAATTATGTTCCCGCCGCAACGCGCGGGCTAACCTACGTGTAAATTAAAAATCATTTAAAAGCAAATCCTCACACCACTAAAATGGTAAAAATCCACTGGTAGTGCAAGGAGTGGTTTAATGGAGTTAGCTTTCCAAATGGAGAAATAGATGGAAAACTATGGCTTGATTTAATAGAGATTGTTCTCCATATTTGTTAAGTTTTATTTTTTTTAACTCCGTACTTTTTTTTAGGAACGACAAACTAAGTAACGTCGGGTACTCTGTACACGGCCCCCATTTGTTAAAGGTAGCCCGAGCCGGTCACGAGTCCGGATGGACGGAACCCCTAGCGGTCCACCTATTGAGGGATTCCCCGAATAAAACCCGACCCCCACGCCCGCCAAACGGCACGACAGCGAGGAGCCGGTAAAGCAGGTGAGATCAGGACTCGAACCCTGGAAAGCCATCTCCCATATAAATTGGTGATAATGAGATTTAAACCCCGTAGCTCTCACTAATAAAGTAAGTACTCTACCATTAAGTCACATCAAATATTGTTTTATTTTTTTTAACTCAGAGCTTTAAATATTGTTTTACTAGGTTATTAACCCGTGTATTACACGGGTGAAAATATAAAAATCATGAATTAAAAACACACACATATATGCATTTGAAGAAATTTAATAATCTTGGTTTCTCAATGAACAAGTTATTTTAAATATATTTGTTAGGATAACAAAAATGACCATGTATGAAAAGTTATAAATTTAGATACTATAAAAAGTGATTATATAAAAATTACAATAAAATAATTAAAAGTTGATAATTTTAATAATTACAAATATTTTCGATAAATATGGCAAAATTAGTAATAAGATATTACCAGTATTTCCTACATGTACACATGTTTCATATATACATATATTGATTCGCGTATCACACGAGTGGGAATTAGTAACTTCTTCATGTAAACATATATGGATATATATTTAAATATTAGATTATTTATTTTATAATACTTATAAAATCAGGTTTTTTTTAATATTATCGTTACAACCAAATCTACATGCAAGCAATTTTGTTTAAGAAATATCTAGAAAATTTACACACAGTTATGTTGAAGAATTGATATTTATTTTAGTTGTTGACTATCTTTGATTGAGCAATTCTAAGGTTGTCAAAATTTATTTGTAATTCAATAACAATTTTAATAATCGACTTATTAGTGATCAACTTTGCTATAAAGTTATATACTCTCGCAAATGAGTATTGGCACAAAAATAAAATTTTGGATTTGAAATCAACTTATAAAAAAAACCACTTTATTTCATAACATCAATCCATATAAAACATAACAGTGTCTTAAACAACCAAATACTAAACTAAAAGAAACCAACAGTAACAAAACATGCTAAATCAATAAAGAAAAAGCATCAAAAGAGACTTGAAAATATACTTCTCAACCTTTAGGGTTAAAAGAACCACTCGAGAATCACCATCAACTTTGTCATCCCTAATTCTGATTTGTTTTTCGTAGATGACACACTCGTATCACCATCCAGATCATAGGGCCCAACCAACTTGCGTTTGAGGTTTGTGTTGTTAAGAGGTGTTGAATCAACATTTTCATAACTAACATGAGCATCTCCGACAGCGTCTTGACATTCGGAAATAGGAGTTGCATTATCATCAGTGACAAACATAGAGCCCGTGTGATACAACCTGCGGTCGTTTAAATTAGCAACTCCATCGTTTCCAACATAAGCAAAAAAGACTATAGTTGCTCTTATTAACATGGATTTAAAGTCATTTGGAGCAAACGGTGACCAGTTGAACCATCATCCACAAAAGTACCAACATCGATCACTACAAGAATAATAACTATATGTTATTAGCAACAAAACAATATTATATTACCCAATCTTACATAATATGATCATTAAGAACATAAGTGAAACCATGAAATACTTCTCAAAAAATTTGAATCGATAATAATAAAA
Source organism: Bidens hawaiensis (assembly GCF_021521415.1). Taxonomy (NCBI): domain Eukaryota; kingdom Viridiplantae; phylum Streptophyta; class Magnoliopsida; order Asterales; family Asteraceae; genus Bidens; species Bidens hawaiensis. The sequence goes on along the minus strand of NW_027494551.1, from coordinate 259,897 downwards.
CTTAATTTTTGGCCGGTTAATGAAACAAAAAAATGACTCGCTAACCAGGTTAAATTCTATTATTAATAAAACTTTAAATTTATCCCGTTTACCTGTAAAATAGGTTAAATTTGACTCAATAATATTAAATCAAATTAAAATATATTGAGTAAGTATTAAATTACCATTTCATCTTGTAAAAGCATCTCTATATACAGAGTCATCATTTGGTTTGTTGTTCTTTAAACACCATACATTCAAAATACGAATATTCAACATGGTTATCTTTTGTTGCTCCATTGGTCTATCGGTGAAATAATAACAATTTTTACAAATAATTAGCAAACTATTCATATATATGAATAAAACACAATATCAATAATTAAGATTAAAATGTATGCGAAATAAAATTAAAATTTACACTACTTGAAACAGAAAATTACGCATGCAATAAATTCTAAGGTTGATTTAAAAAAAGAATTCGTAGTGAAAATAGTGTTGTGTTTGTGGAATGCTTTATATGGAGGTAAAGACCATTATATTTTTGTTAAGTTTGTTAAATATAGAAGTTCATTTAAATGTTTTTAATTGTATGATCAATTTAAATAATTTGGAATGAATGCGTGGTCAACAGTTGAAATTCTATTTTTAGAATACGTGTGATTTGTCTAATAATATATCATATTAAAAAAATTTATTACAACTTAAAAAATTGAAATATATAAGTTAAAAATATATATGAACTTATAATATTACATATAAGTAAAATGCATAAAAACATATATAAAAAGATAAACATTGCGTGTCCGTAACGTAACGTATTTGTAAACATTTTATTTTGTCATATAATTAAAGAGAGAATAGAAAATGCGATTTATTCAATAAATTTAAAAATTGATAAAATGTTGGTGGTATGCTATTTGTTTTAATGTTACTTACAATAACACATTCTGTTTACAAAACATGAAGTTTGACAAACACCCATGGGTAGTGAAGCAAGACCAATTTTTCTTATTATGTGAACGTTAAAAGAAAAATGAAGATTAACCTATCAAACATAAAAGATCAAACTTTATAACCATTTACTGTTGACCAAAATGTTAATCGAATATCTAATATTATAATTATTATCCATAATAAAAACAACCCGATGTTGAACAAATCACCTAATTATCCATAATAAAACCTTACAAATTATTAATCCTTACAAAATCATAGATTAATTAAATGGAACTTACGATTGTTGTTATACCATCAACCTATAAAAATAACTTAATATTGGAATGCATATATTATATCAAATGCCAAATCATAAAAAGAATAAAAGATAAAATAATTAATATTAAAACATATTCAAATATTAAGTTATGATAGATAATAAGGAAATTAAACTTATTTATAGAAATGACTAAAATTGAACTTGCCAATTATTGTTATTGTTATTTTAGAGTAACACCAAAGAACTAAATGATATTAACAATAGTTGACCCACTTTCATTCACATTGGTTTCAAGTTATCGTAAATTATATCTCTGAATGAAGTGTGGAAAGTTGAAATATGAATTTTAAAATAACCATAATTAACGTAAATAGCTAAAAATATTGAGAACATGATTATGGGTTAGATAGATTTAGAAAGAATTAAATGGGTTATGGGTTATAAAATGGGTTAGATCGATAAAAAAACGAGTTCTTCCATAGATATAATCTTATTTTATTTTTGAATTATTATATGACCAAGAAAAATATAGAATGGTTGATATAAATGAAAAGATTAGTATTAGACCAATAAAAAGAAGACATGTGGACACAAACTCAATTGATTTAATAGCATAGGTAGACGAATAGTACATGAAATCTATTGTAATGATTAGAGATTATTTAAACTAATTAATAAAAAGATATGAAGAAAAAAAAAAGAAAGAGACATGATTGATCCATTAACCGACTCATTTGTTCCAAACGCCTTCATGGAAAAACATGCAAGACAAAATTTGATAGAAAAGGCTTATATGCATAATGGTGTTTGAGCACTTTGAATAAAAAAAATAGGCGGAAAACACCCAACTACGGATGCCGTAAGGCTATGTGTACCGGAGGGGCTGTAAAATGGGGCGTTTTGCGACATGTGACTCCCAGTCAGCAAATGATGTGTTTTATTTTTGGGGTGTAATGATGTTGTAGCCCCACACACACACACACACACACACACACACACACACACATATATATATATGGTTAAGTTCAAGAAAGAAGTCATCTTAATGCGAGAAATGCGAAAAAAGGTTCTAGCCAATCATGTAATTTCTATTTATTTTCTTATTATTTAATTAAAAGGGTATCTTAGTAAAATATGCATTTGTCATTTTTTTTGGTAAGTATCAAGTAATAAATGACAAGTTACATATTAATATATATTTAGTTTGTTACATTTTTTAATATATTTTTATTTTAATCCAAATTCTATTCGTTGATCATAAATCTAGTTGGATGATACCAATTCTTAGATATTGTTTCTACTATAATGCCATATTCACTAATTAAGCATATTATTATTTTTTTCCTTATCGATGAACCATGCATTCATGATTCAAGCAGACTCTTTTAGTCTTTTTTTTTTATCTATTTCCCAATTTGATTTTTTTTTTGGTTCAACCAAATTGTTGCACGATTGTTTAAATACAAACCACAATCCTACAAAGACTATCTAGTTCAAAATAAAACGTACTAGCATAGATTAAAAATCCATCAGATTAAACGAATTTTTTTTCGATAAGCAAATACTTCAAAGTAAATAAAAAAGTGTATGTTGGCTCACCACACGGGTCAAACAAAAATCGCTAAAACACATAGGGACAAATTGTATGCCATTTTTTTACGTCCCCATTATAGTTTATATACCAAAATGATATTACAAACTTAAAATATCCATAATGTCTCCCTTAAAGTTCATTACTTTTTTTTTCTTATTGACTCCTCTCCTAAACCACAATCTCAATTTATTTTTCCTATGAGTGTCTCCATATGTGTTCTCCGCAACAAACTTAACATTCTTCATACACTTTGACATGACATCCTACACAACAGCATACTAATCAGCTTTAATAAAATACAATCACCATCCTACACAAGAAATGAGCTTCCCTACACATTAAAAATATAAAAAGCATTGCTACGCAGTTTCCTAGTTACTACCTACACAACAAACTAAATAACCTACATACATAGGATGTCATAAACAATGTCACTATATAAAACATAGACAACTAACTTATACCTACATAACTAATTTATGTCATCTATAAGTATTCATAATGGATCCCTACACATGGAATATATACCCTACATAATATAAATGATAGTCACACAAATGTAGTTACGTTTAGTACCTACACAGTCGTCTCATACATTTGTGTAGGATTATCAGCTTTATTAACATTTTTGTAGGGCTATTGTCTTTAATAATATTTGCATTCGTTCAACTACATAAGCATTAGAATTCTTTCCTACAAGGTAGAACGTTTTCTACACACTATTTTTTCATTGACTAAATTAAAGATACACACGTAAGCTAGAATTTTTCCTACATAGTTTTAGGCATAAAGCATACACAGTGTAAGTTTAAACTTTATATGTGTAGGTAAAAGTTATAGAGCTAAAATATATCATAACTACATGTAGTGTAGAAGATTTGGAAAAAACTTTAGAGAAAATTAAAGAGAGACAAAAAATTTTAAGAATTATTAACTAAAATGGGCATTGATTGAAAGCATCTTTTTCTTATCAACATTAAGACAATATTGCCCTTTTATTAAAAACCTTCCATATATTTTCTCCTTTTTATTACAAGTTTGTCATCGTTGTTATGGACTATTGATTAGACAAAATTAATGGTCCAGATTCATTTCTCGCATTTCTCATAATAAAATGACTTCTCTCATGAACCATCCCCTATATATATATATATATATATATATATATATATATATATATAGGATCGGGATCATGAGAGAACTTTTTTAAAATTGAGAACTATGAGAACCATTCTAAACCACAAAAAACCCAAAAATAAAAAATATCATAAAATAAAGAAAAAACAAAAATCAAAAAAGTAAAAAAAAACCAAAATTCTTATTTTATCATCCCGGTTTCATAAAAAAAACTTGGTTTAGCTAAATTATATACACATGTATAATATATACATATATGTACATTTACAAGTTTTTTTGTGCACATGTGTATAATTTAAAATAAATGATGCTGTACATATGTATATATTACGTAACGAACGAGCACGAGCAAGGTCTTATCTGGTTAGGTTCGGTCCGCTTACAGCCCTAGTAGTGAGGAATGATGGCCTTTTACTCGTTTAGAAAGCTAAGGTGGTATGGGATATATGGGCGAGCTTGGTCTGGGATAAATAGTACAAGTTTAATTTTATCAATGCCTATTTTTGGAATTTCTGTCAAATGACACCTAAAACTTGATATTTGTTTTCATAAATGCTTATTTCGGAATTTTTCCCTTTATTTTAACTCATTGCTTTATAGTAAGGGTCAGGTTATTCTACGATGAGGATGTAAGGCCCCGTTCCCGGTGCCTCACTTTAACGTCGGATTTACTTATAAACACAATTCTACAAATCAGAGTTTATAAAAAATTTTCGCGGAATATAAAACATCAATTATTTGTTACAGAACATTTAATCTTCCCTTTAAAACCATAACATAAAACATCATATTTAAAACATCATTTCTTCTATCTTCAGATGACAGTTGTTCAATCCATGCCATGTGTCATCCTCAGGCCAGCTTGTAAAACATAATTACCTGCGTGAATACTAAAATTCAGCTACGCTGAGTGAGTTCTAGTTAATCAAGCAACTTACCATACAACCATTACATGCAATCATATACGTGTCCGAAGACACATAGTCCATTGTCTGACCTGTTCACCTTACCGCTTAACCACTTAACTGTCCCCTACGTCTTAGCCACTTGTTTTACGGAAGCACATAGAGGCTTGCCCTCCCACGCACTCACGTTATGCCACTTAATAACGAAGGCACGTATAGGCTTACCCTACCACGCACTCACGTCATGCCACTTTAACAACTAAGGCACGTAAAGGATAACCCTACCACGTACTATCGTCATGCCACTAACACCCTTACTAGACCCTTGCCACTTCTATCACACTCTACCTCTGCTTGTCTACAGCACACTTTCTATCATTACATCATTTTCATAATAACCAAGTTACATAATAACATTTACACACACTAATAGCCACTTATTAATCAATCCCATTGGCGGTACGTGCAATATCCGAAAATCGTTCACGCACCGACAAATATTCATTCATAACATAATGCTTACTATCACATCAATCATTATAGCATACACTTACCACTTAATGTAAGTGTATTCACACTTCACATAGAGTATGCACACAGCCCCGAAAATATAACAAGGAAATGAGACTAGAAACTCACCTGAAGTCGGTTATGTTCACCGTTTATGGTTATTCCTTTCTTGAGCTGTGCACAACTAATTGTATAACAATTACATGTATTAATTAACTATCACTACTCATATCGCATTTCTAGTCTAATTATAACCCTCAACGAATGGGGATCCGGGGCAGCGCCCCTGGTAGCGGGGTTCTAGGGGCGACAGCCCCTAGCAGGGTCCAAGGGGCAGAGCCCCTGGCTGGGGTCGAGCTGCGAGGTTAGTTTGGAAAAAAATTTATTTACATTAACTGTCTTAACACATTTTTCATTAGGATTTTAAATTACTATTTAATTCACCATCTCATTTGCTATAACGAATTAAGCCTAATTCGTTATCAAAACACAGCCTAATTCGTTATCTTGACTTAGCGAACTGAGTGAGCTAATTCGTTATCTTGTCATGACGAATGGACGAGTAACGAATCAGCTAACATGGTCGGATTCGTTATCCTAGTTCGTCATTTCTCCTTAACGAATCACTTAGCGAACTGTTTCTAGTTCGTCATCCCACCATAACGAACTGGTTGTCCTTCCGTTAACGAATTATCGCTAATTCGTTAGATTTCCGTAACGAATCAGGGTTAGGGTTTTTTCGTACGTCAGACGTCACATCTGATGTGACACAACCCCCTGCGCCGCCGTTGCTTGAAAAGCGTGAATTTTGCTAGAAAAGCGAGATCTCATTTGTTTCACCACCGTTTTCATCGTTTATCGTCTCGTTCAATCCAGATCTGAGCTAGGGTGATCCCTAAGCTCATCTTTTGACCGGTTTATACCCGATTCCATCCGGATCTCGTGACTTTAACGGTTTAAGGTGTCGGATCATCATTTTGCGACTAAATCTAGCGGGTTTAGATTCATACATTATCATACTATCATTATCTTGGGGTCGGGATCGGTTCTTCTTCTTGGTTTCGGCTAGAGAAAGAGAGAAACTAGAGAGAGAGCTTAAGTGTGTGTTTTGGATGGTGTAGGGAATATGTGTAAATGAAAGGATTATGGAGTAATATTGTTTATATATGATGGGTCATGGGCTTAAGCCCATGGTCTTTCCTTCTTTCCTTTATTAACCCAACACTAGCCCGACTCATAGTTTATTATTTCTCTATTAACTCGAGTAACCTTTTCCTTCATAAATAAATAATATTTTACTATCATTTTCAAGAAATTTCGGGATGTTACAGAGGAACAAAAATGAGAAGAACAGGAAAGATTTTTAGCCCACACAAAAAAAAAACCCTCAAAAAATAATGAAAAATTAATAAAAAAAATCATAGCTCAAAATTTAATAAAAAGACTAAAAATGTAAAAACGAAAAACCGTTTTCACCATCTTACTCGTTCTAAAAATATCGTAAAAGACATAATGTTGAGGAAAAAAACAATAATGTGCCTTATTATCTGTCATTGTGTTTTGTGTTTATTTTTGTCATTGATTGTGTCTTTTTTCCTTGACATTATGTATTTCTTTATATTATGTTATATTATATTTTGTTCGGCATTGTGTTAAATTTTGCTTTCTATTGTGTCTTTTTTATTTATCATTGTGTTGTTTGTTCATTTCGGCATTGTGTCTTTTTTCTCTACATTATGTCTTTTCATCGGTTTTTATTTTGAAACGGTAATGACGAGGAAACATTTTGATTTTTAAATTTTTTTTGTTTTTTATTTATAGTTTTGAGTTATGATTTTTTAATTATTATTTTTTTTTTGAATTTTTTTGAGTGTTTTTTTTGTGTGGCCACAAATTCTTCTCACACTTCTCATTTTTGTCTCCCTTTTTTATTTTAATTTTACCCCATATAGTATAGAGGTTAAAATCTATTGTTATTTATGTCATTTTAACGTCACATAGACACAGGAGGCTTTTTCCGGTTCCAGTTATACATTTAGTGGTTGAAGTTGCTTATTAATGAGCTTAGGCCTTTAGTAAGTAATCTATATGTATATTATCTAATATTATACATTATACATATAGGCAACCTTCATCTCCCTTTAAGACACCTTTAAATTAAATGACAATTAAAGCTTCGGAAATCTATAGCATGTTCTCAATAATTCTCCGGCAAGTCTCGGGCCGGCACATTTAAGGCATAGTCCGTCACATCTAGTTGCCTATTAACAAGTGCGCAATTCGTCGTCCATCCGTTACATCTGGCGACCTATTAACATTGGTTAGATTATATCAACTTTTAACCCTTCAATTTGCGACCTATCTTTAATTCTTCGCAACATCCTTTGGCATACCCCAATTTGGTGGGCTCGGCAGTGAGAATCCCTTCAATTTTTCCCATGTATGTGTTTAATCTCAATTTTGTTGAATCCTGTTTTTGGTTAATTTTGTTGATTGTGTTTGGTTAATTTTGTTATATCTTGTTTCTTGCTATCGTGTTTGGGTAATTATATCATGCTTTGGTTCCACTTGAACTCCAATGAAAACAAATTAACATGTCGATGCTTTCAAGTACACCCTCATTTGTTTGTTTTTCTTTACAAATGTTATTGCTCATATGTTATCATTCAATTTGTTTGTTTGGTTTTAGTTAATCAAATTTTAGTTATTTTTCTAGATAAATCTTGCTTATATGTTTTATAAAAATTGTTGTTTTCTTTGTTAATATTATAAACTGAAATCTGATTTGAAACACCCCGGCTTTAAGTGGATTACGCCCGTGTGTAACGTACATGTCACTCATAGCTCGTAACACTATTAAAGCGGCAATAATTATATCATTTCATTTCGTAAAGTAACAAGTACACAATTATTCATAATTAAAAATAAAAAGAAACACTTCATCAAAACAATAAATAAGTTCTTTATTTAAATATCCTAAGGTATACTAATGATCTTCATCCTTAGCATGCCATCGATTCAACCTGTAGCACGTTGAAAATAATATATTTGTCAACAATTAAGTCTGTGAGTTTTCATAAGTTTTTTAGTATACATATATATAAAAGGCACGATTCAACATTCCTAATATAATTGATATTCAAGCAAAAAGTAAATGAAATCAATTAATGTCGTCCTCCCGTTCCTTTAGCTGAGGCCGTAGTAATAGGGGAAATGAGAACCACCTTACGAACAACCGAAGTCGTAACGTTAAACGGCGTAGATACGTCCCGTCGGACCCTCCCACTATGTGTATGCGTTTGCGTAACTTCCACCATATGAATAGTAAACACGTTGCAAGCAAGTTCACATATAATCATAAACCAGATGCAAGAATAACATTAACATGTACGCTAATTATGAATCGGTTTATAAATAAGCACATAACTAACGAGATAAAGCTTGTGACATGCTACACCCCAAAAATATTAAAAGCTTTAAAAATGGGGTTATGAAGAACTCACTTGGAATAGGGAATCCGGTAACGATATAAGAAAGTAGATGGTTCTGTGAGAAGTCCCGATAATTTGTCTTAGTTAATAAATATCGAAAACAATGTAAACGAACTAACACAGGAGCAACATGGGTTTATAATATATTTGGGATTGTTAAAGGATTTTCATAAAATTTGTCTATTATTAGTTTTAAATATCTTAAAAGTTGTTATTATTATTATAACAATTTAGTAGGAGGTAAACCAGAAATATCTTAGTTTTAAACTCCACTTCACGAGTAGGAGGTAAACCAGAAATATCTTCAGGGAAAACTTCGGGAAAATCACGAACTACCGGAATGTCTTTTATTGTCTTCTTTTCTTGTTTATTTTCCACAATGTTGGTAAGGAAAGCCACATACTTTTTACGTATGTATTTTTGTGCTTGAGTACACGAAAAAAGCTTGAGCCCCTTGGAAGGCTTCTCGTCGAAAATACGCAAAAACCGATCGTCCTCTAGCGGTATACGAATATACTTCTCAAAGCACACGATTTCGGCACGGTGTTGAGCTAATTAATTCATGCCTACTATGATATCAAAACTTACGAGTTGCATAGGGATGAGATCAATACGAAAAATCATAGTCGTTATGATTTAGGGTACAACCACGAATAACCGAGTCAATCAAGATAGTTTTACCATTCGCGACTTCCACCGTAAAGAAACTTTCGAGTTTAGAACGAGACGACGAAAGAATAGGCTCAAAATTGAAAGACACAAAACTCATATCAGCACCGGTATCGAATAAAATGGATGTATAAACGTTATTAACCAAGAACGTAGTGTTCACCACATCATTGTTATGCTGAGCTTGATTTGCACTGATCACGAATGCCCTCCCGCGAGCATTGGGGACAGCTGGGGTAGCTTGAGAAGTCGAGGCTTGATTGGCTTGAACTGGTTGAACCACTTGGTTTTCCATAAGTTGCGGAACTTGTTGAAAGGCCTGAACTTGATAGGCTTGAGCATCGTACACAGGTGGAGCGACCATTTGGACTTGATATGCAAGCCGAGGACACGCGTTGCGGAAATGACTAGGATCCCCACAATAGAAACACGCTCGAGGGGTGGGGTAAGCTTGAGCAATGGGTTGAGCTTGAGTTAAAAGACGGTTTTGGTTGAAAGTGTGGGGAGTGCGGGGTGGTTTGGTGAGGATTGGTTGGGTACGCATGAAGCCGAAACATGCGCCTAGCAGGTGTCTGAAACAACCACAATGGGTGCATTGTCGGCAAGGGATGCCGAGTTGGTGGTGTCGTTGGCAAATTTGGCAAAACGGGTGTGGTTCGTTGTAAGGTTTCTTTGGGGTGGATCTTGAAGGTTTTCGGTTTGGGTTTGTTGGTATTGAGGTTGAGGTCGGTTTTGTTGGGTTAAGGCATAGTTTTGTTTTCGTTTCTTGGAGTGGTTGTTGTTGTTGCGGTTTGGTTTTGGTGTGGCTTCGGCCTTGACCTCTTTGGAAGGTTCGGCCTTGATTTTCTCAACAGTCTTCTTGCTGCCTTTGAGGGTTCCCGCCTTAACGTGGTTGTCAAACAAGGATGTAGCAAGACAACAGCCTCGCGAAGAGTTTTGGAAGCACCACTTTGGACCGAGTCTTGGATTTGCCTTGGTAATCGAACATATTTGCTAATCCCACGAAAAAGAGGGGTGACAAGATATGGCACCAAGACGCTAAGCTCGTTGAAGCGAGCGGTGTAAGTAACGTTATCACCACCCTCTTGCTTAAGATTCCAAAATTCCACCTCAAGATTCATGAATTCATTGGGTGGACAGAACTCTTCGGTCATGATTTCCTTAAGTTCCTCCCATGGCAAGGCCATGGCTATATCAGCACCACGAGTGGATTTTTCTTGCACACACCAAGTTAAGGCTCTTTTTCTGAAGGCACCTGAAGAAAAGTGTGTCTTCTTGTCCTAGGACATTCGATATGGAGGAAAGTACTCTCCTTTCTTTGGTACCATTCCAGTAGGGCAGTGGCACCTTTAGAGCCATCAAACTTAAGAGGATTCGTATCGGTGAAGGTCTTATGACGACAAGAGTTGGACTTCGAACCCGAAGTGGCTGAGTTCGAATTGGAAGCATAGGTTTGGTGCATTTGAGCCACCATTTCCGGGAGCACAACAGCCAGTTGCTTAGTGAACTGGGCTGTCATTTTATGGCTGGAGTTTCTTGCACGACGAAGAGGGAAATGAGCTGACATGCTGAAAAGAGAGTACTGTGCGCGTGAGTTATCGAGTGATGATTTCGAGAAGTGGAATACATAAACCTTTTAAATAAATAAAAAAAATTGATAATAGTAAAATCATTTGAAAGTTATATTGAAATTAGGATATTCCTTTGCCACCATGACTTGTATGCAATTTAAGAGTAGGAGTGCAACCATTCTCTATTCACAAAGGAAAATGGCCACGTTTGACAACTTAAAGCTATTGTTTGTATGACGTTTGAGTGATATGATTTGGCCTAATAAGTTCCAGCACCCTTTTCGAACCCTCCAGGTAAGCAACCGGGTCCCGCGCCTGATTGAGATTTATGCGCATTGCTTATCCTTAGGTTTAAAAACCTTGGTGTCAAGGGTTCGAAAAACAAGTGTGTCACCCTTCAGTTACGACATACCCGTCACGTAGAACCATCTTTAAGAGGGCTGAAAATCATTTTTTAAAAATAAATAAATAAAATAAATTGTTTTAGGCATAACCCTTAGAGTTTGTGTGTGAATATGTGTACAGGTGATGCTATAAAACATAATAAATTCGAGCGTATGAATGCACTATTAATAAAAGCGCGGGAACATATCACATAGGATATACATGCAAAATAGGCCCTAAATTAAGCTATAACTATACTAGGCCGATAAATCTAACAACCTATCTTATAGTTACGGCTCTGATACCAATCTGAAACACCCCGGATTTAAGCGGAATACGCCCTGTGTAACTTACAGATTATTCATAACTCGTAACACTATTAAAGCGGCAATAATTATATCATTTCATTTCGTAACGTAACAAGTACACACTTATTCATAATTAAAAATAAAAATAAAAAGAAACACTTCATCAAAATAATAAATAAGTTCTTTATTCAAATATCCTAAGGTATACTAATGATCTTCATGTAACAACCCAGCTACCACCGCACCATAATATTGTGCGCTTTGGCCAGGACGTACCACCATCGCCTCACAGATTTGCTTTTGGTTGCCAAGGTGGTCACCCATCCTCATACTTCTCCCACATGAGCACGCTTAACTGTGGAATTCTCCTCTCATCCACTACCCTTAAGCGCCCAAAACGCTTTATGATGGGGAAGGTATCCACCTCCTTATAAAGAAGACTTAGTTCTCCTTCCCAACCGATGTGGGATGTCACAATCCACCCCCCTTAGGGGTCCAGCGTCCTCGCGGGACCTGGCACCACCGGTCCGGCCTTGTCTCTGATACCATCTGTAACAAACCAGCTACCACCGCACCATAATATTGTCCGCTTTGGCCAGGACGTACCACCACGCCACGCGGATTTGCTTTTGGTTGCCCTGGTGGTCACCCATCCTCATACTTCTCCCACCCGAGCACGCTTAACTGTGGTATTCTCCTCTCATCCATTACCATTAAGCGCCTAAAACGCGTTATGATGGGAGGTATCCACCTCCTTATAAAGAATGCTTAGTTCTCTTTCCCAACCGATGTGGGATGTCACCCTTCATCCTTAACATGCCATCGATTCAACACGTAGCACGTTGAAAATAATATATTTGTCAAAAATTAAGTTGGTGAGTTTTTCAGAAGTTTTTGAGTATACATATATATAAAAGGCACGATTTAACATTCGTAATGTAATAGATATTCAATGTATAGTAAATGATATCAATTAATGCCGTTGTCACACCCAATTAAGGCCTAGGCGTGTGACCAACAATTGGTACTGGTTTTGTAAAATTATCAGAGTTTATTTTAACGGAAGACTTTTTATTTTTTAAAAAAAAATTTTCGTCACTTTGAAATCATTATAAATAAAATATGAATTCTTTTTTTTTTTGAAAAAGCTTCTCGGGTAATAAATACCCAAAGTATTTTTGTTTTATAAATCTTTGTTTAATTTAGCATGTTATTTTCATAATTTAAAACAATGAGCCATATCTACCTTGCGAACATCCACTTCATGAATGGCTCTAATTTTTGATACTATAATTTCCTGAAATGTTAGAAAAATACGTCAGCTATATGCTGGTGAACACACTGACGCAAAAATATTTTTATTTACTCAATTACCCCTCAAGACGTAACTTAGGTCTCAGCCCATCGTGGCTTAGAAATAATTAAGTTGAAAACATAATTCAAATTATAAACTTTAAGTTCAACTCGACCCGCTCAGCAAACACCGCAGCGTTCGACATTACTTAGGTACCATAGTATACACATGATCAGCTTCACTCCGACGTAGCTTAGGTCCGGCCCATCGTGGCGGAGGTCATGACCAGGTGTGGTGCGGTGTGCCCACCGAATTTTTACCACATATGTAAGGATCCAAACAACGTATACAACAGTCTGAGGACCAACGTTTACTTATTGTTTATAACATTTTAGGGATACGTAATCCAATGTAATCAATTTTAATTCGACTCGATTTATCAAGTTATAAAAGTTTTGGGACGTATTCACCTTTTCTTGAAAAGATCAGCTTCAATACACTGATCGGTTCCTCCTTTCTTTGCTATCTCGCACCTATAGTACGAGTATAACTTTTTATTAGTCGGATCTTTAATCCGGCTTAAGACCTATAGTCTCTTTTGTATAATCTTTACCTAGAATATATTTTCTTTTAAACTTTTAGTTTAAAAAAAGTTTTCATTATTTAAACCTTTAGTTTAAATATTGTTTATTTCTTTTATAAGTTAAAAATATTTAATTTAACTTATTTGCTTTTCTTTTACAAGATGAACCTTTAGTTCTAAATACTTTTCTTTTTGTAACATGTTTGAACCTATAGTTCAAATAATGTATCACTTATTCTTACGTTCGAACCTTTATTCCGACATGTTTTCTTTTCTAAAATCTACGTTTTCCAAAACTTATACTTATATATATACATCATTTAGTTTATATGAATAATATAAACAATATATATATATATATATATATATATTCATTTACTTATTTAAAATACTTTTAAATAATTTTTTTATCTTTATTTATTAATAAAGATTATTTTATTTATTTTCTTTTATTATTATATAAGATCATTTAAATAATAATTTCACTTCATCTATAACAAATAGTTATATCATATCTTTATCTTTATAATTTCTTTGCTTAACTTTCTTTTGTTTATTTTCGAGGTATCGAGCATACCTCGACTAAAGTCTAAGCCTTTTAATATTTTATTTTATTTGGGCATTACTGTGACATCTGGCATTTTTAGGTTAACTCTGTTAACTAAACCCAGTTAAATCCTGTTGACTATGTCTATAGACTCAGTTAGTTCTGTTAACTATGAGTATGAACTCTTGTACATGTGATGTCATGTATGCGTATATTTAAGTCAACGTGTCATTGGTGACTTAAACAAGGATAAGTGACTAATTATAACTAGGATAATAAACTCGTCTTGCATGTTATAATAAACATGTCATATAACATGTATGATAAGTATAATGTGCTATGTGATTAATATGTTATATTATGGTTATTACATGATGATGTGATTGTAAGTAAGCTAAATGATTAAATAGGTTATATTGTATGTCATGTAACATGTTTATTATTTAAATTGAACCTTAGGTTATGTTACATAGGAAATGTTTATTAAAATATGTAGCATGTCACACATGAGTTAATAAAAGTTAACCTAAGTAATTTTATTCATTAAATCAATCATAAAGGGTTGTTAATAATAAGGAGGTTACAACTATTGGATGCCAACACCTTTTCCTTTCCCTTTTCCTCTCTCTTTGGCCGTGATACTCACACCCACACACATACTCTCATTTTCTTTCATACAAACAATCATCTTCTAGTATTTTCTCCATAACACAAGAGTTGGTGATTTTGGTAAACAAGGGTTTAAGCATTTGATTAAGCAAAGTGAGTAGATTATTATGTTTATATGTTTCTTTTTCTTTTAATTCATATGAACCTTGTATCCAAATGGTTGGATCATGAAAGGGGATGATCAAAGTTTGACAAATAAAAAGGATTTTTGTATGAGTCTTGATTAATATTTTGAGTCCTTTATAAATACTTGTGTTCTTATTATGAAATCAAATGGATAAAAATAAGACATGCAATTTGATTTGGTAAGAATGTTTCTTGATGATTGTTGAATCAAAGGATAGAAAAGTTGTGATTTGTAGTTGATTGTGTTTAAAACTGCTTGCTGGCAGACTTGGTGTCTCGGATTGTATTGTGAATAACTTGATGATATGTTTGAGTTTTTGATCGATTTTTGATTCTATGAACATGTACTTTGAATCTAGTTTTCAGAAAGTTTGGAATCTTAATTTTTGGACTCTGTTTGAGTACTTTTTATTAATTTACAAAATCAGGATGCAAATCTAAATTAGAGAAAATAATTCTGAGTTGAGTTGTGAATTTCATAACTTCATGATAAAAATAGATATGGATATAATTCTACTTCTAGGATGTTGTAAATTGAATTAGGAATCTAGTCCAATTGGTCTTGCATCAATTGGACAAATATGGAACTTTTGACAAATTTTTTATTACTGCTGTGTTGTTGTAGAAATATAAATCCATGTTGTTGTAGTATATGAATATTCTGGACGAATTGGTAAATCCAAAAATTGTGAGAAAAATATATGTTGAACCTAATACTGATGTGTACATGTGTGATTTATTTGGTAATTTAATTGTGAGTTTTGATTGATGAGAAAAATCGGTTTAGGTGGTATAAATTGTTAAAGGTGATAAAGGTGTTGGTTGAATTGAGATAATTGCAAATTGTGATATGTTAGTTGTGGTAAATTAGAACTTTGACTTTTTAAGTTAACTTAGAACTAGTTGACTAAATAGTTAGTCTTGCTTGTGATGTTGTGAAAGTGTATTGATCATAGAATTGCAAGGAATATGGCTAAGTGTGTATACTTGATGATTGATTAAGTGTGACTAGAATTATAAGGTAAACATTCTAAGTCCAATATTTTAGTCAAAGGTCAATATTTTAGTCAAAGGTCAATATTTTGGTCAAAGGTCAACATAGAAGTCAACTTTAGTCAAAGTCAACTTTAGTCAAAGCCAACTTTAGTGAAAGTCAACAAAAGTCAAACTTTGGTCAAAAGTCTTTTTAAAAACAATGGGAGATTGTTGGATACTAGTGGTTCTAGGAACCATCCCACAAGTTACTTACGTACTTGCATTTTTAGGGTCTTAGCACGTGACGCATTTACTTCGGTCGGATTCGTGTAATACCCGAAGCACCAATAAGGTGAGTTTACGGCCCCACTTTTATACCT
This sequence comes from Bidens hawaiensis, assembly GCF_021521415.1. Taxonomy (NCBI): domain Eukaryota; kingdom Viridiplantae; phylum Streptophyta; class Magnoliopsida; order Asterales; family Asteraceae; genus Bidens; species Bidens hawaiensis. Next base: position 243,556 of record NW_027494551.1, on the reverse strand, counting down.
TTCCTTTGGGGGAGGAAACATGCAAAACTGTTTTACTTTACTTGCTCTAAATGTTTACACAACCGTTTGGTTGCTTATAACGTAGTGTTTCTTTGCCTTGGAAAGTCCTCACGAACATCGGACCGTTAACTAAGGTTAACTGGCGTGGTAAATTTAAATAGTACTATTGGGTTTGACAAACCCCACCCTGCATTATTCTTGACTGGAGGTCGAACGGGGTGTAACTTTGACCAAACCTTGTTAAGTTTTGGCAATACTTGACTTGAGGCATTAACTAGTCAGCTTCGGTCGTGATGGAAACATAACACTATGCGGCAACGAGTTAACTAAGTGTAGTTAACCATGGGCCACTTTTATTTATAAATGTTTATGAACTGATAGAGCATAAATTACTTTGAAAACCTGTGAACTCACCAACCATATGTGTTGACTCTTTTTAGCATGTTTTCCTCAGGTCACTAGCAAGCACTTGGATTAGGATAACATTGCATGCATGGACTCGCATTGGTTTAAGTTTGAAAACATTTATTTGATATTGGTTTTGCGCTTGTAGCGCCATGAATTATTTAAACTTGTTTGGGAGATGGCTCCCGCACTTTGTTTAGCTTCCGCACTAGCACTTAAGTACTCTGAACATTTTATTTTGATTTGTTGAAACTTTTAAGACCATGTAGATGTCGTTTGGTGTGATTAATGTGTTCGGATCCTGGTATGTCACCCACCTTACGGTAAAACTCCGTTAGTGGAAATTTGGGGGTGTGACAGATTGGTATCAGAGCCATTGGTTATAGCGAACCAGGTTTCATACCATTTCATATAGGTTGCAGTCCGGTCTATAGCTTTTCATGATGCATTAGTTACACTGCACATATATACATGAGATACCACTCACTCATCCCAACCCCAACCCTTGTGTCACAGTATGTCTTCGTCGTCAGCTGATCACGCCCGTGAGAAAGCACCTATCATCGCTGAGGAGAGCACACCACCTGCGTCCCCGAGACTGAAGAGGCAGTGGACCATCCCTGATGCTGGCACATCTACTGCTGAGGAGTCTTCACCCGAGCACACGTTCTTTCCTAAGCCCCAGTGCGACTGGGAATGGTACCCAGAGGTGGTGACCATGATGATTGAGAAGGAGGAGGTTCCACCCCTAGCTGTTGTAGGTCCTTCTTGCCCTACTCTACCCCGCTCTGCCATGCCCTCCTGAGCGGGTGATAGCTGCACTTGTTTCTGGCCTGGATAAGGCGCAGTGTGGGAAACAGGGTATGAAGTCGGACATTTCTAAGCTAGCGCAAAAACAGAGTGGAGCCAAGCATAAGATGGATTTCTTGAGGGAGCTCTGCGATCGGAGGTCAGATATGCACTACAAGTTAACCTTTGAAGTTGAGAGGCTAGGTGAGAAGATGCAGATGCTTGCAGATAGGGTGATAGATCTGACTAACGAACTGAATATTGCTCGTAATCGTATTCGGGATCTGGAGGACCGGCTGGCACCTCCAGAGGACCCAGAGGAGGACCCCGAGGAGGATCCGGAGGAAGACCCCGAGGAGGAGCCCGAGGTGAGCGGGTCATCGGGAGTATCTGACGAGTGATATCGTCAGTTGGTATTCGTTTGGATTTCTTTCTTTTATGAACCTAGGTGGAAGGGTTGTTCCCATCCAACAGAGGATATTTTTGAACTATGATGTTTGGATTGAATGATTGTAATCGGATTACAAGTTATCTTTTCAAGTATTGTTTTCTTAAATTGTGTTGTGATGTTCATAAATTAGTTGTTTGATTGTTATTGATGTACTAGAATTAAGGCATTAATCCGGTCTATGTTCACGACTGCGTAGGATTATGTCGGGACGTAGACGTGGCCATGGCAGGGGTAGCATTAACCTCACTCCAGCAGAACTGGCGGCACTCATCAACGAGCATGTGACCGCAGCGATTGCAGCCGCCCAGATTCCGGGGCAGGCGGCAGGGGGAGCCGCAGGGTGCACCTTTAAGAACTACATGGATTGTAAACCCCATGCGTTTAAAGGCACCGAGGGGGCTGTCGGTTTGCTGCGCTGGATAGAGAAGGCAGAATCAGTGTGTGCTATGTGTAATTGCCCGGCTGCGAGCCAGGTGAAGTTTGCTACAGGGACTCTCGAGGAGTCAGCACTTACTTGGTGGAATACCCAAGTTCAGTTGTTGGGTCTAAATGCGGCCAATGCTATGTCATGGGAGGAATTCAAAAATCTAATCAAGACCGAGTATAGCTCGCGTGGTGAAGTGCAGAAGTTAGAGCATGAGTTTTGAAATTTGCGGATGGAGGGTTCCGACATTGAGGCTTATACGACACGATCCCATGAGTTAGCGATACTGTGCCCTCAAATGGTCGATCCTGCTTATAAGAGGGTCGAAATGTATATTGACGGTTTACCTCCGCAGATCCAGAGTATGGTGACATCGGCAAATCCCGCTAACATTCACGATGCCGTCCGGTTAGCTCATAAGTTAACTGATCAAGCCGTCAAACAAGGCACTCTCCCGTCCAAGAAGTCTGCTACTGGCACATCCGATAATAAACGCAAGTGGGAGAGTAGTGGCAACAACAACTCCAACAACAAGAGCACCTCTTCAGGCCACAATCAACAGAGACGGTTTGAGTCTCCTCGCAGGAACAACTACCCGAGCCAGAACCAACAACAGGGAGGATATCAGGGGAAACTCCCAAAGTGTAACAAGTGTAACTTCCATCATGCGGGAAATGTGATAAGTACCGTTGCAACAAGTGTGGCAGACATGGCCACGAAACCAAGTTTTGCCGAGCAGACAACCCCCAGAAACAAGCCCCACCTCAAGAGGCCCCGAAAGGGTGTTTTGAGTGTCGACAGGAGGGTCACTTTAAGGGAAACTGCCCCAAACTGAAGAATGTTGGTAACGGAGGGGCAAATGGCAACGGGAAGAATGGTAACAATGGGAATGGTAACAACGGAGGTGAAGGCAGGGGAAGAGCCTTCGTTATTGGTGGCGGTTCAGGTGAGACTTCTAACGACTCCGTAACTATTACCGGTAAATATAAAATGAATGGTTGTTATGCGCTAACTTTATTTGATACCGGGGCCGATCGAAGTTTCGTGTCAACTAAATTTTTTGAAATGGTTAATAGCACCCCATCTGCCCTAGAGTCTAAGTACACTATCGAGTTAGCAGATGGTAAAATCATCCAAGTGTCCCATATTTTGAAGGGTTGTACCGTAGAATTGTCTAGTCATTTGTTTCCCATAGATCTTATGCCGATTGAACTTGGTAGCTTCGACTTAGTTATTGGGATGGATTGGTTGTCCGAGCACCGAGCCGAGGTTGTCTGTCACGAGAAGATCGTCCGCGTACCTCTCCCTGGGGGAGAAACTCTCATTGTTCATGGTGAGAAAGAGAGTGCGACAGTTCGGATCATTTCCCTTATGAAGGCACAGAAGTTACTGCGTAAAGGCCATACTGCGATCTTAGCCCTAATCACCGACAAAGGTACTGACGAGGCTGTGGAGGAGGAGGTCTCAATCGACCAGATCCCTATTGTTAGAGACTTTCCTGAGGTTTTCCCCGAAGACCTACCTGGCCTTCCGCCTCACAGACAAGTGGAGTTCCAAATCGACCTGACACAAGGAGTTGTTCCTGTAGCTCGTGCACCGTATCGCCTTGCTCCGAAGGAGTTAGAGGAACTGTCTAAGCAGTTGCAAGAACTGCTAGATAAGGGTTTCATACGCCCCAGTTCATCCCCGTGGGGAGCTCCAGTCCTATTCGTGAAGAAGAAGGATGGAACTCTACGCATGTGTATCGACTATCGGGAACTTAATAAGGTGACGACCAAGAACCGATATCCCTTGCCACGTATTGATGATCTGTTCGATCAGCTGCAAGGATCCAGTTACTACTCGAAGGTCGACCTTAGGTCGGGTTATCACCAACTACGAGTTCGGGAAGAAGACATTGCGAAAACAACGTTTCGTACTCGTTATGGACACTATGAGTTCGCCGTTATGCCATTTGGGTTAACAAACGCCCCAGCCGTATTCATGGACCTCATGAATCGTGTTTGTAAGCCTTATTTGGATAAATTCGTCATTGTGTTCATAGACGACAAGGGAGGAACATGAAGAGCACTTGCGATTAATGATGGAGCTACTCATGAAGGAACAACTGTATGCCAAATTATCGAAGTGCGAGTTCTGGATGCGTATCCTTAACCCGCAAGGGCATTGTGTATAAGTGGACCGAGGCACATGACACAGCATTTCAAACTCTGAAAGACAAGCTGTGTAGTGCGCCAATCCTATCACTGCCCAAAGGAGTAGAAGACTTTGTTGTTTACTGCGATGCTTCACTGCAAGGAATTGGATGTGTGCTCATGCAACGGGAAAAGATCATCGCATATGCTTTTCGACAACTGAAGACCGCTGAAAAGAACTACACGATCCATGACTTAGAACTTGGAGCCGTCATCTTTGCACTAAAAATCTGGAGGCATTACCTCTATGGAACCCGGTGTACGATCTACACTGACCATAAGAGCCTCCAGCACATATTCGAGCATAAAGAACTGAACATGAGGCAGAGACGATGGGTCGAGTTGCTTAACGATTATGAATGTGCTATTAAGTATCATCCGGGTAAAGCCAACGTGGTGGCTGACGCCTTGAGCCGAAAAGAAACTTTGAAGCCCAGGAGGGTTAGGGCTTTACAACTAACGATTCACTCTGGTTTACCCGAAAAGATCAAGGATGCCCAGTTAGAAGCTCTGAAAGCCGAGAATTTCGATGCCGAATCTTTGCGCGGTGTAGACGGGAACTCAAGGTTAAGTCGGATGGCATTCGGTATTACCATGATCGAATTTGGGTACCGCGTTATGGGGATCTAAGAACACTGGTCATGGACGAACCACACAAATCCCGATACTCAGTACATCCGGGATCATATAAGATGTACCATGACTTAAAAGAGCTATACTGGTGGCCGAGTATGAAAGAGGAAATTGCTGGGTACGTGGCTAAGTGTCTGACATGTGCCAAAGTGAAAGCAGAACATAGGAAACCGCCGGGATTACTTCAACAACCCGAAATTCCTATGGGGAAATGGGAACAGATATCCATGGATTTCATATCCAAACTACCCAAGACACCCAGCGGTTGCGACATGATTTGGGTCATAGTGGATCGATTGACCAAATCCGCACATTTTCTAGCCATCCGGGAAGCGGACAAGACGGATAGGCTGGCTCGTATTTACATTAAAGAAATCGTTTCCCGTCATGGTGTGCCGATATCGATTATTTCGGACCGTGATGCTAGGTTTACCTCAAACTTTTGGAAATCGTTGCAAAAGTCGTTGGGTACACGACTGGATATGAGCACGGCTTATCATCCACAAACAGACGGTCAGAGCGAGCGAACAATACAAACATTGGAGGATATGTTAAGGGCGTGCATCATCGATTTTGGGAGTAGTTGAGAGACGCACTTGCCTTTAGTTGAGTTCTCTTTCAATAACAGTTACCATACGAGCATACAAGCAGCCCCTTTTGAAGCTCTGTATGGGCGTAAATGCCGATCACCACTCTGCTGGGCGGAAGTGGGTGAGAGCCAACTAACTGGCCCTGAAATAGTTCATGAAACGACGGAGAGGATAGTTCAGATCCGAAAACGTATGGCAGCAGCACGTGATCGTCAGAAAAGTTATGCTGATAAGCGTAGAAGGCCTTTGGAATTTGAAGTCGGGGACAAAGTTTTACTAAAAGTGGTACCGTGGAAGGGTGTCATTCGTTTCGGAAAACGGGGAAAGTTGAGCCCGCGTTACGTAGGGCCATTCGAAATCGTGGAATGAATCGGTCCAGTGGCTTATAGGTTGGACTTACCGGAACAACTCCGCGGGGTACATAACGTCTTCCACGTATCAAATCTTAAAAAGTGTTTGGCTTACGAAAACTTGATAGTTCCTTTGGAGGAACTAGAAGTGGACGAACAGTTACGTTTCATCGAAGAGCCGGTGGAAATTATGGATCAGGACGTAAAGACCCGTAGGCACAGTAAAACTCCTATCGTTCGCGTTCGTTGGAACTCTAAGCGCGGACCAGAGTTCACATGGGAGCGCAAAGACCAGATGAAAGAAAAGTATCCACACCTATTCAAACCTGAAGCCAAACCATAGGTACGATTTAAATTTTCGGGATGAAACTTCTTTCAACAAGGGGATGATGTGACAAACCTAAAATTTTTCTTTTCTATCCTTTTCATGTCCCAGTCTAGTGGTGACATCACATTAATTTTCGGGACGAAAATTCTTTCAACAAGGGGATGATGTGACATCCGGCATTTTTAGGTTAACTCTGTTAACTAAACCCAGTTAAATCCTGTTGACTATGTCTATAAACTCAGTTAGTTCTGTTAACTATGAGTATGAACTCTTGTACATGTGATGTCATGTATGCGTATATTTAAGTCAACGTGTCATTGGTGACTTAAACAAGGATAAGTGACTAATTATAACTAGGATAATAAACTCGTCTTGCATGTTATAATAAACATGTCATATAACATGTATGATAAGTATAATGTGCTATGTGATTAATATGTTATATTATGGTTATTACATGATGATGTGATTGTAAGTAAGCTAAATGATTAAATAGGTTATATTGTATGTCATGTAACATGTTTATTATTTAAATGGAACCTTAGGTTATGTTACATAGGAAATGTTTATTAAAATATGTAGCATGTCACACATGAGTTAATAAAAGTTAACCTAAGTATTTTTATTCATTAAATCAATCATAAAGGGTTGTTAATAACAAGGAGGTTACAACTATTGGATGCCAACACCTTTTCCTCTCTCTTTGGCCGTGATACTCACACACACACACACATACTCTCATTTTCTTTCATACAAACAATCATCTTCTAGTATTTTCTCCATAACACAAGAGTTGGTGATTTTGGTAAACAAGGGTTTAAGCATTTGATCAAGCATAGTGAGTAGATTATTATGTTTATATGTTTTTTTCTTTAATTCATATGAACCTTGTATCTAAATGGTTGGATCATGAAAGGGGATGATCAAAGTTTGACAAATAAAAAGGATTTTTGTATGAGTCTTGATTAATATTTTGAGTCCTTTATAAATACTTGTGTTCTTATTATGAAATCAAATGGATAAAAATATGACATGCAATTTGATTTGGTAAGAATGTTTCTTGATGATTGTTGAATCAAATGATAGAAAAGTTGTGATTTGTAGTTGATTGTGGTTAAAACTGCTTGCTGGCAGACTTGGTGTCTCGGATTGTATTGTGAATAACTTGATATGTTTGAGTTTTTGATAGATTTTTGATTCTATGAACATGTACTTTGAATCTAGTTTTTAGAAAGTTCGGAATCTTAATTTTTGGACTCTGTTTGAGTACTTTTTATTAATTTACAAAATCAGGATGCAAATCTAAGTTAGAGAAAATAATTCTGAGTTGAGTTGTGAATTTCATAACTTCATGATAAAAATAGATATGGATATAATTCTACTTCTAGGATGTTGTAAATTGAATTAGAAATCTAGTCCAATTGGTCTTGCATCAATTGGACAAATATGGAACTTTTGACAAATTTTTTATTACTGCTGTGTTGTTGTAGAAATATAAATCATGTTGTTGTAGTATATGAATATTCTGGACGAATTGGTAAATCTAAAAATTGTGAGAAAAATATATGTTGAACCTAATACTGATATGTACATGTGTGATTTATTTGGTAATTTAATTGTGAGTTTTGATTGATGAGAAAAATCGGTTTAGGTGGTATAAATTGTTAAAGGTGTTGGTTGAATTGAGATAATTGCAAATTGTGATATGTTAGATGTGGTAAATTAGAACTTTGACTTTTTAAGTCAACTTAAAACTAGTTGACTAAATAGTTAGTCTTGCTTGTGATGTTGTGAAAGTGTATTGATCATAGAATTGCAAGGAATATGGCTAAGTGTGTATACTTGATGATTGATTAAGTGTGACTAGAATTATAAGGTAAACATTCTAAGTCCAATATTTTAGTCTAAAGTCAATATTTTAGCCAAAGGTCAATATTTTGGTCAAAGGTCAACATAGAAGTCAACTTTAGTCAAAGTCAACTTTAGTCAAAGCCAACTTTAGTCAAAGTCAACAAAAGTCAAACTTTGGTCAAAAGTCTTTTTAAAAACAATGGGAGATTGTTGGATACTAGTGGTTCTAGGAACCATCCCACAAGTTACTTACGTACTTGCATTTTTAGGGTCTAAGCACGTGACGCATTTACTTCGGTCGGATTCGTGTAATACCCGAAGCACCAACAAGGTGAGTTTACGGCCCCACTTTTATACCTTTCCTTTGGGGGAGGAAACATGCAAAACTGTTTTACTTTACTTGCTCTAAATCTTTACACAACCGTTTGGTTGCTTATAACGTAGTGTTTCTTTGCCATGGAAAGTCCTCACGAACATCGGACCGTTAACTAAGGTTAACTGGCGTGGTAAATTTAAATAGTACTATTGGGTTTGACAAACCCCACCCTGCATTATTCTCGACTAGAGGTCGAACGGGGTGTAACTTTGACCAAACGTTGTTAAGTTTTGGCAATACTTGACTTGAGGCAATAACTAGTCAGCTTCGGTCGTGATGGAAACATAACACTATGCGGCAACGAGTTAACTAAGTGTAGTTAACCATGGGCCACTTTTATTTTTAAATGTTTATGAACTGATAGAGCATAACTTACTTTGAAAACCTGTGAACTCACCAACCATATGTGTTGACTCTTTTTAGCATGTTTTCCTCAGGTCACTAGCAAGCACTTGGATTAGGATAACATTGCATGCATGGACTCGCATTGGTTTAAGTTTGAAAACATTTATTTGATATTGGTTTTGCGCTTGTAGCACCATGAATTATTTAAACTTGTTTGGGAGATGGTTCCCGCACTTTGTTTAGCTTCCGCACTAGCACTTAAGTACTCTGAACATTTTATTTTGATTTGTTAAAACTTTTAAGACCATGTAGATGTCGTTTGGTGTGATTAATGTGTTCGGATCCTGGTATGTCACCCGCCTTACGGTAAAACTCCGTTAGTGGAAATTTGGGGGTGTGACAATTACCCCTACCTTCCTTGGCTTATTATTTTCTAGACTCTCGGGCATAACTTCGACGCTTGCACGTATATCGAGAATCTTGTTCAACACCTTCTTTCACGTAAAACGAGGTTCACTGGTCTTCAAAATGTAACAACTCGGATATTTTTGTTTAAATTATTAATGTCTAATACTCGAACCGTTGTCGTTTTCGTTAAATAAATCATTAAAATATTATATTATTTAAATATATATATATATATTATTTATATTCCTTTAATTTAGAACTTTGTACATTTTCCACTCTAAACTAACTTTTACCCAACTTTGTTTCCACACTATAACTTCAGGGACTGGATTGAAAATCTTATAAATCTTACATTAGAACCAGGATCTAAGACCCAAACCCGTTTACCCATATTGCGTGACCTGATTAATAGTAATACCCTTCGACAACAATCTTCGTGTTTTGTTTGGAATTGATGTGACATCCCACATCGGTTGTGAATGAGAACTAAGCCTTCTTTATAAGGAGGTGAATACATTCCCCATCATAGCGCGTTTTGGGCGCTTAATGGTAGTGGATGAGAGGAGAATTCCACAGTTAAGCGTGCTCAGGTGGGAGTAGTATGAGGATGGGTGACCACCTAGGCAACCAAAAGCAAATCCTTGAGGCGATGGTGGTACGTCCCGGCCAAAGCGGATAATATTATGGTGCGGTAGTAGCTGAGCTGTTACAAATGGTATCAGAGCCAGAGCCGAACCGGTGTTGCCAGGTCCCGCGAGGACGCTAGACCCCTAAGGGGGGTGGATTGTGACATCCCGCATCGGTTGGGAAGGAGAACTAAGCTTTCTTTATAAGGAGGTGGACACCTTCCCCATCATAACGCGTTTTGGGCGCTTAATGGTAGTGGATGAGAGGAGAATTTCACAGTTAAGCGTGCTCAGGTGGGAGTAGTATGAGGATGGGTGACCACCTGGGCAACCAAAAGGAAATCCGTGAGGCGATGATGGTACGTCCCGACCAAAGCGGACAATATTATGGTGCGGTAGTAGCTGAGCTGTTACAATTGATTTGTGATCTTTATATATCTTACCATTTCCGGCTTCACCGACGGTACAATTAGGAAACTACGATTTCTCGCGAGACGTATGCACATAATATACAACCGTCTTCACCCGATTCATGGAAAACCCTATAACGTACACCATAACTCAATTAATTGTGCATATAACACTCTCTCCCCGTCTGTTGGTACATGTATGTCAGTAGTTCATAGTCTAACGTTTGTAATCGAGTCTGTAATGTAATTATGTTTTTGATTATGTTTATGTTTATGTAACGAGCGAAGTTGTCAACAAGTTCGCTTAGGCGAACTTGTTGAACAAGCGAAGTTGTTAACAAGTTCGCTCAGGCGAACTTGTTGAACAAGCGAAGTTATGGACAACTTCGCCTGAGGCGAAGTTGTCGTGTTTATATATACTGTTCACCGTAACAGTTGAGAATAGTTCGCGAGGTTGGTTAGGGTTCGTTTCAGTTGATTAGTTCGAGAGTTACGTGTTTACAAGTAAAAGTCTGTAATAGTGACCTCGTGTCACGTGTTCGGGTTATCAATATAACGTGTTTCGGTTATTGCTTGTGTGTTTGTTTTATATATATTCTACGCTCGTATCTACCTACGCAGGGATTCCGCACTTGCGCAGATAGCGACATCCCGTGTACGATCCGTCCAGGAACCTACAATTGGTATCAGAGCCATCGGCTCGATTGTGAGGTTCGGGATTTCACGCGGTTGTAGAAAACGTCTCGTTTGACCTATTCACGGGACGAGTTTTTGTTCGTATTGAGTTCTAATCACTATATACAGTCATTTTCAAGCCTTTACAACGACCGGAAACTGCAGAATCGTCGACAACAGATCTGAATATTTTCAGTGTTCATCGGGCGAAGTTACTGTTCTTCAGGCGAAGTTGCCGTCACTGAAAGTAGGGTTTCGGCGAAGATATAAGGTTAAGCGAAGTTATTCACAACTTCGCCTGCCTCATAAGTTCGCCTAAGCGAAGTTATCCTCAACTTCGCTTACCTGCTAAGTTCACCTAAGCGAAGTTATCCTCAACTTCGCTTACCTGATAAGTTCGCCGAGTCACACGAATTTAAGAATTTTTCCAGCGAAGTTAACACTTAAGCGAAGTTATTCTTAACTTCGCCTTTAGTACTGTTTGGACAAATTTTTGAATTTTTCGGGTTTTTGAGAAGATGTCGCAAATTAACATCTCTGATTTGGTGAAAATGGAAGTCGAAGCGGGGTCAGCCACTAAGGCCCCAAGGCTGTTAAAAGGAACCGACTTTGTTGCATGGAAGGATCGGTTTATTCAGTATATTAAATACCAGGATGCAAAGATGTGGGTGTGCATCCAGGATGGATATATTCCACCGACCATGGAATACGAAGGTCGGGATGTGATAAAGAAGTACAGCAAGATGGAGGAAGAGGAGAAGAAGATGTACGAAGCCGAAAGCAAGGCTCACGCAGCTATCACTATGGCTCTTCCACAGGAGATCCTTCATACTTTCAGAAAGTATACATCGGCTCGAGAGCTTTGGGATGCTCTTGAAAATAGATTCGAAGGGAACGTGGGTATTCGTGCCTCGAAGATTAAACTGTTGAAGACTCAGTTCTCTGTCTTCAAATATTTGAAGAACGAATCTCTGGATGATATTATCACTCGATATTATCATCTAATGACAGAGCTAAACAACTATTCGATTGCTTACAGAGAAGAGGAGATAGTTGAAAAGCTTCTCGATGCTCTCCCACCGAAGTGGGAAATGTACACAGTTCTGATGAGGGAAGACAGAGACTTTCCTAATTATGATTTGGAGACAGCAGTAAACAAGCTCAGAACCTTTGAGCTTAATATGGTTCGTAAAGAGACACCAACAGATCAGATTCAAGACCCTGGTATGTATGGTGCCAAACTTAACTCAGGCTCAAGTTCGAAGCCTGAATCTGCTGCTTACTACTCCAAAGGAGAGGCAGGTTCTAACTCTTCTCATGAAGGAAACGTTTCAGTAAACATGAACGGTGATGTTTGCTTTGTTGCTGGAGGTTCAAGTGCTTCGAAACCTCAAACATCCAACAGTAGTTTCTCTCCCAGTGCCTCAAGCAATAACTATTCCAAGATGCCAATGAGTGTCAAATCTGCTAAAGAGCAGTTTGCAGTCTATGCATCTTTTATTGCTTCATATGAGAACTACATACAAGGGAAGATTGTGGACCCTGCTGTTTTGGATGAGGATTATGACCAGATCGATGCTGATGATCTGGAGGAGATGGATTTGCAATGGCAAATGGCCATGATAGTGAGGCGAGTCAAGCGTTTCATGAATAAGACGGGGAGAAAGTTTGTTGGTGGTAGGCCCGGATTCGACAAGTCTAAAGTGAGGTGCTATAACTGTCAACAGTATGGGCACTTTGCTAAAGAATGCAGAAACGAGAGAGTTGAACGGGGTCAAGGCCGGTCTGCACAGCCTACTAGGATAAGTAAAGAAGTCAATGCCATGTTGTCTAGAGAAGCCGGTGAATACAACTGGAACCTGCATGCGAATGAAACTGGTGAGCAGGCGAATATGGCTAAGGTAGAAAATGAAGATTGTGAGAAGATGACTGGAGAGGAGAAAGCTACTGGTAAGGAGAAAGCTTTCATGGCAGATAACGATGGTCAACCCTCCGAGGTAAGTTCTAAACCTGTTTGTACAAAATGTGAGAATTTGTCTGAGCAACTTGCTACCATAACTGATCAGTATGTTCGTTTAGATGCTGAATTTAAAACTCTTAAAGAAGATCATCATTTTACTAAGGCAAGAGAAAACAGTTACAAAGTTAAAATAAAAGCATGTGAAAAAGATGTCAAAAGCTTAAAAACTAAACTTGCTGAAAAAATTGATGTAATTGACCTAAGTTATGAGGTTTTAGAAGAAAAGACTAAACTTATTGCTGAACGAGAAAAGCAGATTGCTGACCACCAGGTGAAAGTGGTGGAACTGAACCGAAAACTCGAGCAGTTCCGAAATTCCTCAGCTATTCTAGATCACCTCGTTAGTGATCAAGGTACCTCTGCAAAGAGGGGAGGAATTGGTTATCACGAGGTGCCACCACCTTATAACCACAACTACACTTTCAACCATAGTATTCAGAAATCTGTGGATTTTGAAGTTCCTCAGACAGTTCCAATCAAGGTTACATGTAAAGAACCAACTGTTAGTAATGGCGAAACGAGTTCGCCTGTTTCTAGTGTAAATATTTCTGTTACGAGTCCAGTCTCATCGGATTCGGATAAGTTGTCCGAATCAGGTAAGACGAAAGAGAAGGTAGTGTTACCCACTGGTGGAGATAAAAATAAATCTTCTAAAAGGAGTACTCCACTCAACCCGTATGTCCCACCTTATGTGAGACGAACGGCTGGTAACACTGCCTCTACATCCAAACCAACATTTGAAAAGAAAATGGAGAGTAGGTGTTGCTTTAGATGTAATAAATTAGGACATCTTGTTGCAGATTGCCCTCTGACGCCGAGATACAGAGGTGTGAGGCCAAATAAAACTGAGAATAAGCATCAGTTTGATACTGCTAAAAATGAAAACTTTTCAAAATGCCAAAATGTAACTAATTCAAGTTTTCATAAAAACAAACCTCAGTTTTTCAACCAAACCACAAGATATAACACTTTCAATTCACATAGGTTTGGAAGGCATCACACTCAATCTTCAAGGAGATTTCCTAACAGGACTTACAGGAATTATCCTGATGCTAACTTTGGAAAGCCAGGGTACGGGACGTATCGATCCAAGACCAATTGGTCTTGGGTCCCAAGATTCTAATTCTCTGTTTTATTGTGCAGGAACAGTTGAACAGGGCTGCCCACAGTCTTTGGATTGTAGATAGCGGCTGTTCCGGGCACGTGACGGGCAACAAATACTTGTTGCACGACTTAAAACCTGTTCAGGGAGCCAGAGTTAGTTTTGCTGGTGAAAGCGGAGGAAGAATTACTGGTAGAGGTACAGTGTCAAATGGAAGGATGACACTTGAGAATGTGAATTTTGTGGAAGAGCTGAAGCACAATCTGCTGAGTGTGTCGCAGATTTGTGATAAGGAGTATACTGTTCACTTCACGAAGAATGAGGCGAATCATCATAAACCTTATTGAGCTGAACGGGATGATCAATCCCGAGTAACCATGTTTTTATTGAGTTGTTGAAAAAAAAAACAAAACAACAAAAAATAAAAAAAAAAATAAAAAAAAAAACATCACTATTGCTTAAAATTAGTCGGTTACCTCAGATTGATGGACATATCCTTGGATATGTTTTGGTCCTCGTTTCTACTTAGAGAATGAGGGTCGCCATTAACCAGATGACTGAAAGTGACCGGGCGGTTATGATGTGTTTTCTTTCTGTCGCTGAAAATTAGTCGGTCATACATAGTTAGAAGGACACATACTTGTATGTGGTCGGTCCAGTTGATCCAGTGGATCTTCAGGATTGCCGTTTACCTGAAGACTTTGACGTGATCGGGGTGACTGAAGTCAAATTTTTTTTGGGGAAATGAAATTACTTTTCAAGTCTATTACTTCGTATGAAGTAAATGTGCTATGTTTAACAGAAAATTGATCTAACCTTGGAAAATGATATATATACTGATTGTGTGTGCTTAACTAGTGAAGTTATTAGGCTTAAAAGGCTTTAGGACAATCATTGTATGTCATGGTAACTTTTTATGGTGCGTAAAAGTAGATGTGATACAAACTAATTTTACTTGATTTTACGTGGAAACTCCTTAAGAGTTTTGCGTGTCTTCATATATATCTTTTCGAATGATAGGCATAAAAGCGATTACCCAGTCATACACGAGCCCATGTGTGTTCTGATTCCCGTGAAGAAAGCGTTTCAAGACACTGTAGTGATCCAGATTCGGGACTTGCAGTAAAATTCTACTTTGAAGTCTATGTTGAAAAAAAAAAAAAAAAAAAAAAAAATTTTAAGTTATTGTAACATATTAGTGATCATAAATTCAAGACTTCGCTATCTTAGAGCAAGAAGAAGAACGGGAAACAGGAGAAGAATACATACAAGTTAATCAGACACTATGGGTCGAAGTCAATTCGGGGTGACTTGGGGAAAGCCAAATACGCTTTGAGGATAGATAGGAGGCATCAATATTTCTGAGTTGTTGCCCACTTAAATTTTAAGGATTAATTGAACCTAACTCGTATCACAGAAACGATGAAAACCACTTTAAGTTATACCTGCTTACAACCTGTCTCTATATGTCATAATACAGCTAAACACGGATCTATGTGACAGCCACGTAGTTAGTATGATTCCTGTTTGGATCTTTTCTAAAACGTAGCAGTCCCTACCGAGACTGAAATTTGATCCCTTATACTTTAAATTTTTTTTTAAATTTTTTTTTAAGTTTTTGTACTTAGATAGTTTTATGATTTTTTAACTGGTTACTTAGAATTGATCATGTCGTTTATTTCTTAAAGGCAATGTATATAGATGTCTTGAAAGGTTCTTGGCATCTCAGGGGGAGATGAGCTGTAGAGGAGATGAGTTGAGGACCAAGCGTCGAGAAGACCGAGACGATGATCCCAATGCACCGGAATGTGCAGGTGGTGAGCTGCCAAGAACATCTCAAGCTCTTGGGGCTTCCACAGCTGAGGGGGAGTCTACCGAATACAGGGAGGATACAGAGAGGGGATTGAGAGCAGATGGCAAGCCGTGGATGGTGATGAAGTACAAGCCGATCCGATGCATCAAGGAGGTTCCAATGAAGAATATGCCTCAAGATGTGTTGAAGAATCTAAAATGGTGGTACGTTGATTGCCAGACTGCTGAAGCCGTGATGGAAGACGAAGATGAACAAGAAGTGCTGAGGGTGTACGACCCGATGCATCTTGTTAATCTATCGCAAGCTGATCTGAAGATGCTCAACGAAAAGAAGATCTTCTACATTCCTGCTTGGAAGGATCAAGCAAGGAAATATCAAAGGGTGGTGTCGGTATGTGTTAGAGAAGGAGCGCACGCGTAAAGATACAAGATTACAAGACTCAAGCTTTGAAGATCAAGATATGAAGCTACTGCCAAGGGGGAGTCTGTTGGTACATGTATGTCAGTAGTTCATAGTCTAACGTTTGTAATCGAGTCTGTAATGTAATTATGTTTTTGATTATGTTTATGTTTATGTAACGAGCGAAGTTGTCAACAAGTTCGCTTAGGCGAACTTGTTGAACAAGCGAAGTTGTTAACAAGTTCGCTCAGGCGAACTTGTTGAACAAGCGAAGTTATGGACAACTTCGCCTGAGGCGAAGTTGTCGTGTTTATATATACTGTTCACCGTAACAGTTGAGAATAGTTCGCGAGGTTGGTTAGGGTTCGTTTCAGTTGATTAGTTCGAGAGTTACGTGTTTACAAGTAAGAGTCTGTAATAGTGACCTCGTGTCACGTGTTCGGGTTATCAATATAACGTGTTTCGGTTATTGCTTGTGTGTTTGTTTTATACGTATTCTACGCTCGTATCTACCTACGCAGGGATTCCGCACCTGCGCAGATAGCGACATCCCGTGTACGATCCGTCCAGGAACCTACACCGTCGCCTATCGAAACCCCATGATTAATTGGATTATAACAGCTTCTACATATATATTCGTGGTCTTGTTTTGGACCGTAGGGTTTGTTTGCAGTGCACCATCAATCATAAACGTGATCGGTAATTGTTTATATGGTTAGATTCGCCTTGATCTCCTCTTCAATAACCCTAACAATAACTAATCAAACAATAACGGGATTAAACGAATTGAGTTGTTAGGGTTCTTATTTGAATATGTTGCCCAGACTGTCTGTTTATATGTTCTTTAGTTCCTGAGTTGTTAACAAACTGGTAGCCTATCACGGTTGGCTTGGGCTGAGGTGTTTGTTTCTTGGGAACGGCTGCTGGCGCAGGTTCGAATACCGTCAGCCCGTTTTTGTAGGGGTTTATTTATTTATTTGATTTTAATCATTTTTTTATTCATAATTTTCAACATAAGTAATATAATAATGATAGTTAATTAATATTTTTTTAACTATTATATATATATATATATATATATATATATCTGTGTGTGTGTGTGTGTGTGTGTTTATTATTAAATAAATGGTATAATAATAATAATATTCCGTTAACTATAATTTCCCTTAAACCGATTTTCGTTAAGGATTTGAAATACTTATTCATTTAAAATATTACATTCTACATTTATATATTTATTTAAATGTTATTATTACATATTTTAGTTAAGTACTTAAACATTTTTCTATTTAAACGTGTATATAGATTTGTATTTTATCTATTCGAATAATTATAATTATATATCAAGTTATATTTAATCAAACTATTTTATTTAATTTGTATATTAGTTAATTATTCATTTATTTAAGTATTATCATTATAAGAATGTCTTATATCTTATTTGTTTAAATTATTTAAATATTTAATTATATATATATATATATATATATATATTCAGAGTAATTAATTTCAATTTTATAATTAATAAAGCTAATGATCATAACAAATAATACTTAAAGATCAATCGTTCAATCAATAATGTATTAAATCACAAACATGCTCAAATCATGTCGAAACCCAAATCTATTGTACATATTATGTAATTTACAACTAATTCATATTATATTATTTAACTAGGAATCCTTATCGGTGAATCCCGAAGGGGTTTAGCTGCTCACATCATCATTTGTGTATTGTTCATCTAATCAGGTGAGTAATCACTCCCCTTTTTACTTATTTTTAAGCTTTTTGGGGACATATGCGTATCGTATCATATTTATCTATTATCTAGTATTCAAAATCGCAACTGTTTAATCCTTGTGTGTATATCAGTTGATGCCTAACTTGCTATTTGCTTACTTGCTTTATTTGAACCGCATTCGGAGAGGTCCAACATATTCTCATTCTAGTATGATCATACGACCGTCGTAGTGGCCGGCGTCCGACGCATTGACAATGGTTTCACCGACACCTCATTTTAGGTAACCAATGCACATTCGCATGGTAACGGTTTAGCCCTTTCTTTATGTTTGATTGTTTGTGTATGTGCTATGGTTCAACTATTTATCTCACAGGAACAGTTTGCATCTTTCTTTATATATTATATATACTATTACTGTTGTGTCTTAAACTGTTGTTTTACTCACTCAACATGTGTTGTTGACAAATGTAAGGCCCCGTTACCGGTGCCTCACTTTTGACATCGGATTTACTCATAAATACAGTTCTACAAATCAGAGTTTATTAAAACTTTCGCGGAAACGTTAACTTAAATCATTTGATACAAAACATTTGGTATTTGCTTTAAAACATAATATACAACATCATATTTAAATCAACACTTTTCTTCCATCTTTAGATGCCAGCCATTCAATCCATGCCATGTGTCATCCTCATGTCCTCTCAATGAACATATATACATGCGTGCATACTAAAAGTCAGCTACGCTGAGTGAGTTCTAGTTAATCAGGCAAAATACAATTCATTCTCATACATTTCTACACGTATCCGAAGACACGTATTAATACTATAACCCTTTATAAATATCCATAAGAGGACGGTCAAATAAAATCAAATAAGAGAATCATTACTATTACCCATATTGTATATGTTCTCCATATAAGGAACAATCTATATATATCCATAGGAGGAACACTCTATATATTATCCATAGAAGGAACACGATGCTTTTCATAGAAGGAACACTATACTATCCATAGAAGGAACAACCTATATACTTTCCACAGAAGGAACACTCTATATACTTTCCATAGAAGGAACACTATAATATCCATAGAAGGAACACTCTATATATTTTCCATAGAAGGAACTATATATACACTACTATTTAATATCCATATAAGGAGCATGAACTTTAATATTAAATTTCCATTTAAGGATCACTAATAAGATCTACGGATATTATCTACACTATCACTTCCCGGGTCTATATCCAATTGAAGTTAGAGGGATTTTCCATCCTAACTTACTATATCGGACATAGGATCCGCATACTGTTCGTACACTTGCTTCTCCATACCATACGTACAACTATAATCATCTTCCTTGACGATGCGTGCAATATCCGAAGATCATTTACGCATCGACAAGTAGTTATTCAAATCTATCACATATATCATATATAGCATACACTTACCACGTAAGGTAAGAGTATTAACTAATCACATCGAATATGCACACAGCCCCGAAAACATAATAAGGAAGTGGGGCTAGAAACTCACCTGAACTCGGTTACGTTCACTGTTAATGGTCGTCCTTCTCTTTAGCTGTGCATGACTAACTGTATAACAATTATACGTATCAATTAACTATTGCTACCCATAACGCGTTCCTGGTCTAATTATAACCCTCGACAAAGGGGGTCCGGGGGCAGCGCCCCTCGCAGCGGGGTTCTATGGGCGGCAGCCCCTAGCAGGTCCAAGGGGCAGAGCCCCTGGCTGGGGTCGAGCTGTCTTAACACATTTTCCATTAGGATTTTAATTTATTATTTAATTCGCCATCTCAATTCCTATAACGAATTAAGCCTAATTCGTTATCAGATCACAGTCTAAATCGTTATCTGCTTCGTTACTCTGTTTTGTTAGCTAATTCGTTATCTGGTCATCATCTGGTTTGTCATTCTGATTCGTTATCTGAACATAGCGAATTGGGCAAGTAACGAATCACTTGATTCGTCTGATTCGTTATCTCAGTTCGTTAGCCTCATTCGTTATCTTGACGTGACCTGATTCGTTATCTTAATGTAACGAATGGGTAGATAACGAATTAAAGGCTCATTCGTTATCAAGTCACACGAAGGAGTCCCATTCGTTATGAACGCGTAACGAATTGATCAATTATAGCAAATCACCCCTGTTCTTATCCAGACTTTGACTTAGGGTCAAAGTCAAAATCGTCAAGAACAATAAGCAGCCAACATATCTCAAATCTGCAATTAAATCTTCATTTCTTAATGAAATATCATGATTTAGAAATCATTGGAATCGTCTATGCAGCGCCTACAAACCCCAAGGGTCCAATCATCCAAATATCCGTGTTTGTAGTGTGCGATTTAAGCATCTATATTACGGGTCTTTTAGGGTAACGATTAACTAATCAAACTGTAATCAATTTAAGTAGGTTTGGCTTCGTTGGATTCGTTTTTACCATACTAAAACAGATCTATGATTAAAAGACTAAATCTGAACTAAAACGAACAAGTTCTCGATATAAACGTACCTTAAACGAGTAGGTTTACGAACACGGTCTAGTCTTGATATTGTTTAGGTTCGCCAATCTAGCACCAACAAGCTCGGGTTTTCACCTTCGGATCTCGGCGCGGGTATTAGGATGGTGTTCGTGTGTGTTTCTCAAGGTGTAGGCTATGGTTTAGAAACGAATAATAATGGAAATTACGGGTTTAAGGGGTATTTATACTCCCTTAAGCCTATGGACCTGAGGCCAACCTTTCATTTTTGGTCCATACTTAATTCCATCTAATTAGCCTACTTGAACCATCTTTATTATTCTATTACTTCTTTACTATTTCTAGTAAAATTTCCCACCATAATTAAATAATATAGTTAATGTTATTTTTAGAAATTTCGGGATGTTACAACAAAAATATATTTATACGCATTTTGATGACCGTCGTTTGAGTCAATCAAAAACCTAATTAAACTATATAGATATAGTAAGTAAGGTATCGTATCCACTAGGAGTATGTGGTCAATGCAAATCGTGTAAACAAGATTTAATATTATGAAGTAGCAGATTTTATTGCTGGTCACACAAGCAAATGGTTTGAATTGAGAATTAAGCAAACAAGCAAGTAAACAAGTTTCAATCAATTAATAAAAGAAAATCACACCCGGGACTTCAAGTAGGCAACTTATAATAATCTTATACAACCTAACAAATAAATTATTAATGATTAACTACAAACTGATCAATCAGACAAAACCTTAGACATCAACAATCACTTTACACACGGCACTGGTTATCAAACAGTACTTTCCAGTGTGACTTAGTTAAGGGCAATCATATGTTTTATCGTATTCAATCTAACAAAACAGTCATATGATCAATTATCTAGCAACTGGTAACAAATTTTTCTGACTAGCGTAAACCTAAACAGATTGAACACACAGAAATACCAAACATCAATAATCATATATCAATCATCAATAATTATACAAGAGTGTTCTTAATCACATGAGAAAAACTGTAAAAGTTACAAACTATACATCCCGGGTGCGATTCTAGGAGATTAGCGAGCCTTGACATCGTTAAATCTTCAATATGGATGATATGTATCATGTGTAAGGTCTTGGCACGAGCTATGATGGTGAAATCGCCTCTTGGAACTGCTGGAAATCGCCTCTCTTGGTTAAAAACGAGTTAGGGTTCTTTTAGATGAAAAATATGATATAAACCTAATTTTCCCGACCATCACATTTGCAGGTTATCGGCTTGGTTGTTTAGCGAGATGAAGATCACGTGGAGAGGCTTTTTAGGATACAAACTTAATTAATCATTTTTGTAATTTTGTTATACTTGATGTACTTAACTGTAATTGTTTTATTTGAAATTATTGAATAGATATCGAAACTTATAATGCTGCATGATAGTAACCTTTAGAGCTAGCTGTGACAGTCAGTTCACGCCCCGGCAATTCCGTCGTAGGTTGGGGTGTGACACAAAACTTGTCGACATAAATTATATAATAAATGATAATAATTCGAGCTTGAACTTGAAAAACGAATCATGAGCTGAGCTAAAAATCTAGTAAGTCAAATCAAGCATATGTAGATTGTAGTCGAGCTCAAGCTCGACTCGGGACCCCTATCAATTAGGTACATTATGGCCAATAATTTTGTTCACTCTGGAGGGGCTTTAATTGTGTGCCACTAAATGACGTTTTATTTGTAGTGATATAAAAGTGATGTTTAATGAATTAAATATAAAGTATCCTATTACAGTATATTATAATAATACCACAATGATTAAGCGTCTTATAAAGTTTAAAGTTATAAAACTCAAGTGTCAAGTGTCAAAATAAGTTATACTACATTGAAATTCTGGCGAATAAGCGTACTATAAAACTGATGTTTTATAACTAATATATATCAAGTTTCCTATTACGGTGTATTACAATAACACCAAAATGGTTAAACTTCATGTAAATGTTAAAATTATAAGACCCAAGTGTCAAGTGTCATATTAACTTATTTTATAATAAAACTCTAGAGAATAAACGTTCTATAAAACATATGTTTTATGACTACAATAACAAGTGTCCTATTATAGTGTATTATAATAAAACCACAATGATTAAGCGTCTTATAAAGGTTAAAGTTATAAGACTCAAGTGTCCTGTTAAGTTATGTTATAATAAAACTCTAGCGAATAAGCGTCCTATAATCCAGATGTTTTATGACTAAAATATCAAATGTCCTATTACGGTGTATTATAATAACATCACAATGATTATGCATCTTATAAAGGTTAAAGTTATATGACCATAGTGTAAAATGTCCTATTAAGTTATGTTCTTATATGACTTCGACTAGAAAGGGTCCTATTACACTGAACATTTATGACTTAACTACAAAGTGTCCTATTAAGTTATGTTATAATAAGACCTCCGGTGATAAAGTGTCCTATTACATTACCACATAATGGGACACCAACAACTACATGTCTTATAGATTACTTTATTAGGATTTACATTTTAAGTGTCTTATTAAGTTATATGATAATATGACCCCAAAGAATCATCCATCTTATTAAATAACTTTTTAGGACACCGGTTAAGTAGCGTATATTGTAAAATGACCTCAAAAGTTCATTTGTCCTATTAATAGATTTTAGGACCCTATTTTACAAGCGTCCCATACAAAAGGTCCTAAAAAGCCATTTTTGTTGTAGTGATAAATTACAATATTCAAGTTAATTACGCTATTTAAAATATAAGGAAAGTCAAACTAATAATAAATTTTGGGACAATTGATTAACACACGCCGGAAAAAAAAATACAGATCAACTAATCTCGGATATACAATATACAATTATATTTTCTTTTATGTAACAAAATTTAAAATGAATATACATGAATATTCAAAAATGAAATATACATCAATATTAAAATTAAAATCTATACATATTATAAACTCATGATCAATCCGTGAAATTAGATTATATGAGTCGGGCAATTACCTGAAATAATAAAACGAATATTAATATTGATATTATAGATTATTTTAATTATAACTAATAATCGGAAAAAATAAAAGATGTTACCGAAAACAGGAAAATTAAAGGTGTCACCGGAAAATAGATTGTATAAGCCGTGACACTCACCTGAAATTATAAAGTAGAATATTAATGTTGATATTATGCAACCATTGTTATAGGTAAAACAAACATCCGAAAAACTTAACCGGAAAAACGAAAATATGGAATATAAGGTTTTGATTAACAAACTAAAAAGAAAACTTGAGCAAATAAATCGGGTAGATAACCTGATATAATTAAAAGAAACCATTGTTAAAGGTATAATACATAGCCGGAAAACTCAATGGAAAATCTTACCGGAAAAAATTAATACGTCCACATATAACCTTCATCGCCGTTTATGATTTACAACCTAAACTGATTTTAATAAAATCAGTTAACAATGAGAATAAAGATAAAAAGGTTAGATGAAATAATAACCAGAAAAAAATTTAATGTTGCCGGAAATTGATAGGTCAAGATCGGAAGTTTATTATAAAATATATACTTACCGGAAAATTAATACAAATCTACATCCATATTCGTCGGAATATATGAATAGGAGAAAGGAGATCCGGCTAAACTATAAAAAGAGAGAAAAAGTTGATTAGGGTAAATAATTAAGAAATGTTATGGTTTAAATATAGGTTAGTTGATTAGTTGACATGATTAAGAAAGGTAATGGGTGACATAGCAATGACGTGACATCCTATGTGGATACCCTAGAATGGTGACATGTGGAAATTGCTCATTGCTTTAATAGTATGTATAGATTACTTCTTTACTATTTCTAGTAAACTTTCCCACCATAATTAAATAATACAGTTAATGTTATTTTTAGAAATTTCGAGATGTTACAACAAAAATATATTTTATACGCATTTTGATGACCGTCGTTTGAGTCAATAAAAAACCTAATTAAACCCTATAGATAGAGTAAGTAAGGTATCATATCCACCAGGAGTATGTGGTCAATGCATATCCTGTAAACAAGATTTAATATTATGAAGTAGCAGATTTTAGTGCTGATCACACAAGCAAATGGTTTGAAATGAGAATTAAGCAAGCAAGCAAGTAAACAAGTTTCAATCAATTAATAAAAACAAATCACACCCGAGACTTCAAGTAGGCAACTTACAGTAATCTCATACAATCTAACAAATAAATTATTAATGATTAACTACAAACTGATCAATCAGACAAAACCTTAGACATCAACAATCACTTTACACACGGCACTGGTAATCAAACAGTCCTTTCCAGTGTGACTCAGTTAAGGGCAATCATATGTTTTATCGTATTCAATCTAACAAAACAGTCATATGATCAATTATCTAGCAACTGGTAACAAATTGTTCAGACTAACGTAAACCTAAACCGATTGAACACACAGAAATACCAAACATCAATAATCATATATCAATCATCAATAATTATACAAGAGTGTTCTTAATCACATGAGAAAAACTGTAAAAGTTACAAACTATACATCCCGGGTGAGATTCTAGGAGATTAGCGAGCCTTGACATCGTTAAATCTTCAATACGGATGATATGTATCATGTGTAAGGTCTTGGCACGAGCTATGATGGTGAAATCGCCTCTTGGAACTGCTGGAAATCGCCTCTCTTGGTTAAAAACGAGTTAGGGTTCTTTTTGATGAAAAATATGATATAAACCTAATTTTCCCGACCATCACATTTGCAGGATATTGGCTCGGTTGTTTAGCGAGATGAAGATCACGTAGAGAGGCTTTTTAGGATACAAACTTAATTAATCATTGTTGTAATTTCGTTATACTTGATGTACTTAACTGTAATTGTTTTATTTGAAATTATTAGATAGATATTGAAACTTATAATGCTGCATGATAGTAACCTTGAGAGCTAGCTGTGACAATCAGTTCACGCCCCGACAATTCCGTCATAGGTTGGGGTGTGACATAAAACTTGTCAGCACACATTTCGAGGCGGGTCGGCACGTACTTCGAGGTGGGTGTCGGGTTATCTTGGGTAAGTACGTACTTCGAGCCAGGTCATTGGGTCGGCGCGTACTTCAAGTCATCCTCGGGATCGACACGGTTTACGAGGTAAAATGTCGGGTTTTTGGCACGGAATACGAGGAGGGTTTGTGGCACGCTTTACGAGGTAAATTCTAGAGTGAGAAAGTAATTTAGAGAGAGTGAATTGGTGTGAATGAGAATGAGGGCTGTAGCCCTCTATTTATAGGTTATCTCGGGTTCCCGTCGCGATACGCGAGGGGCCAAGACATAGCCGTCACGTATCGCGACGTAGCTATGATGACACACCATGTAGGCTTACCACGTGGGGCCATGTGGCGGACGCTGTGCCACGTGGTGACACGTGGCGGATGCGGTGCCACCTTTGGACACGTGGCAGACACATGCCATTTTGTCAGACCACATCATCGCGATACACGGTGACATTTGGGATCGTTAGGATTCTCATAAAATTTGTGTATTATTAGTTTTAAGTATCTTAAAAGTCGTTATTTATTATTATTATTTATGTTATTGTTTTAGAAAAATGTATATATTTTTAATTGATTATGTATATATACATATATACTCGAAAACGTTTAACGAGAATTTATTATTTAAAGTTTAATAGTGTTTGGTTCGTTAAACCAGTGTAAATATTATTAAGTGTTAATATAATTAAAGTTTTAAGTAAAAATAATACATTTGATTAAAAAAATAATAATAAAAATGAAAGAAATAAAAAGGAATAAAAAATATCAAAAACCGAACCAGGGGGTTCGAACCTGTGCCCCTGGCTGGGTTTTGATTATACATCATGTGCGCTGGCCAACTGAGCCAGTGGCAGATTCATTTAGTTTATGAAACAAAATGTATATAACTCTTAATTCCAGTTAACCCTTAAACCATAAGTACCCTAGAACAAATTAATCCCAATTCAAGATCATTTGCCCTCTGTCACATGAAATTGACATAGGACTTTTAATCCCTACTGAAAACCGATCCTGGAGGACCTTTCAATTACCTTAAACGAGCAACAAAAAATGATGAACGATGAGATGAGGGTTGCGGCTTGAATATGAAATCAAACGAGGTCCAGGACTGTTAACTGGCTGCAATTATCTTAGGGGTTTGCTTCGCGATAGTGAGATGTTGGTGTGGAGCATTTTAATTGAGTTTTGGGCTCGTATTTATAGGCTAACAAGATCAAAATCAGCCGCGACCTTAGTTAACGAAAATTAATTCAAATTGATATGAAATAACTGTCAATTACGCGTTATACTATAATAGGAAGGAGCGTGCATGTTAAGAATCATCCTAATTAATCCAATCCAGCGATTTATGGGTCATTAAACTGGGGGGGGGGGGGCTGTCGGTGACGGGGAGAAGGGAAAGAGGAGGGAAAAACTTTTGTTATATTGCCATAAGGTCACTCATGATTGGTTTGGTGATCAATTGTGGTAAACAATATAGTGTAGGGGCTAAACGTGCACATAATAGATACTTTAAATAATAAGAATATGCATAAATGTAATAAAGACAAAACCTAAAGACATAATTAATAAATGGACGTCTTATTAAATGTGGCGATGCGATTACAAATGAGTAATAAAACGAGTAGAAATACAAATTTGAATTTGACGAATGTCACATGATTTACTTTTTAGGTACTTTGGTAAACCCATCTTTACCGTTGGACAAAGTTCTAGGTACATATATTACTTTATTATGCGTGTTTTGTATGTAACAACTGGGTTTTTCAAAATTTTATTCTTATCATTTACCCGACTTGTTTTTATGTTCGAAAAATTTTATTAATAATATATCGAGTTATTTAATTATTATAATATTATTGTATTATTGTTTATTTATTTAGTTAATATATATATATAACTTTCTAAATATTACAAATTTAACCCTCACCATCATGGTACTCAGTATATTCCACCAATAGCAAAGCTATGGTAGGGTCTAAGGAGGGTAAGTTGTATACAACCTTACCTCTACCCCGTAGGAATAAAGATGTTGCTTCCGGTGAGACCCCGACTCGATAGTAGTTTTGAATCAAGCCTTGGGCATGAGGCACATAACACTCAACCATCGGGACACCGGCCGATTGGTGCATGTACCCTTGTATTTCGGCTATCAACGCCACCAGATGATGCCTAATTTTAACATTATTTTTACGAGATTATTAAAATAACGTCAAAATTAGTGCAATTTCACTTTTGCCCACCCGAAGGTTCACACATTTATACATTATACAAATTTAACCCTAAATTAAACTATTATCCAGTTATGTTTCCCTCTTCATACTCTAGGGACTAAAGTGAAATTTCTATATATTATAATCACTCAACCCGTTTACCCATTATATAACCCAAACGCGAGACCCAATTAGCGAACCCGGACACCCAATTCGTTAGATTGGACCTCAATTCTCTTCACAAACAAGGTAATTGAATCAATATATACGTTATTCTTGCCTAATGCGGCCAACGACAATCAAAATTATGTTATATCGATCATAATGGATTCGTTTTGCCTAATATGTTAGCCCACACTAAATCGTTCTTAATATACAAGTTAATATGCACTATAATTCAATTAAACATAAAGTTATAATCCTCTAACCCTCGCCATCATAACCCCTATACTTAATTGCATCCTTATTCGTTGTTTGATCGTGTTCTTGATTTCGCCTTGCTCGGCCACTGTTCTCGTACTTAAACCCTCATATAGCATCATAATAGACTATCTCGTCAGAGCTTGATCTACAACTATCTTTCTTATCAATCATTATCCTATTGCTCATTTGATAAGGTGAGTACTCACCCCGTCTTTTTTACTTGTTTTCAATGTTTTGGGGACATATGCGTATTTATAGTACTTTCTTATTATTATTCTCCACATTAGCAACTGTTATCCTTGTGTGTATATCAGTTTACTTTCTTACTTGCTTCATTTTTACCACATTCGGAGATGTCCATCATTATAGTATGATCATACGACATATGCCTAACTTTTTATTTGCTTACTTGCTTTATTTTTACTGCATTCGGATATGTCCATCATAACAGTATGATCATGCGACCTTCGTAGTGGCCAACGTCCAATCGCATGACAATGGTTCACCGACAACCCATTTTTGGTAACCAATGCCCAATTCGTCTGGCAACGGTTTAGCCCTTTCTTTATTATTTGTTTGAATTGTGAACATGTTAGGGCTTAATTGTTATTTCACAGGAACAGTTTGCATTTTCCCTTAAATATTATATCGTATCTCAATTAACTGGTGTTTTACTTATCAATCTCGTGTTGATAAAAACTATTATTATTTTTTACGCATATGCAGGGTACCGTTTGAACTGATTTATCAAGATTTACTGAATAAATTAGGGATTGATATGCTAGATAAAGATTATCAAGACTTAAAATTAATTTGGACTATTTATTTCATTTCTTGTTTTATTTATGAATGATGTACTTGCTTTATTTGGATTTTTTTGAATATTTAAATTAAATAAATAGATATTGTCATTTTAATTATTGCATGATAGTACCTTGAGAGTTGTGAGCAATCAGCTCACGACCGGTAACATCATATAAAGCACGTTGAATAAAAACAAGAGAAATTGTTAACATAAAATGTGACTGAAGATCTCAAATTTATTGGTAACAGTGGATAAAATTGGTAGTAGTGGTGTTTAGAATAGAGTACTGTTAGGAAAAATGCTATGTGTGAAGGCAAAATTTTGGGGGTTTAAGAACATGCAAGAGTGAATAATCAGTGATGGGGTTTTAGAGCTAGCACGATGGTATAACATAGGTGGTATATTGGTGAATGTTAGGTAGTGATGAGATGAAATGTGCACTGATATATCAAATATGGTCTATGAAAACTAAACCTACCTACACACCCAAGATTACCTTGAGGAAAACCTCCTAAATTACCCTATCAAAGTAGTATAAAATGTCTTTTAAAGAGTATTTTAATTTTAAATCACAATAGAAAATGCGTAAGATTTTATTTTAGCTCTTTCACTCAAACAATAACTTAATTTTGTTTATCAACAAAATTTTTAGAAATCACTATTTCTATAACCCTTCATATCCTCTTCTTAAGCATAATTTGATCTTGATATGGTTACTAGAATAGTATCATTTCTAACGTTAGATTCTTTAATTAAAGACACTGATAATTATTTTTTATTAAAATCCACGAGTCTTAACAATGCCACTCACATACACATATATCACCAGTGCCAGAGCACCAAAAATCAACATTCGGCCCTCTTCTATTTACACATTCTATTCTGCAGGTATCGAAATCACATGGGTAAAGATTCCAAGATTCTGAACACGCATGTGCTATCCCTGATTAGTTAGCCATATATTGATCAATAAAAATAATTAGTAATTTATCGCAAGTGAGCATCAATATGTTATAAATATGAAGTAATGTATAGCTTACCAACAATTGCGAGTATGAGAAAAGCTACAACATAAATCTTTACGGTTGACATGCTTATAATTTCTTGGTATATTTCAACTAAAAGAATAAACAAGGAAATAGTTCTTTATGATTGTTTATTCATTGTATATATTTATACTCGATTATGGGAGCATATTTGGAAACATATTTTAATATTAAATAACAATTAATACATGACATTGAATAACAATAAATGTATGGCATTAAATAACATTAAATGCATAATTTTATGGTATTAGATGCGACATATATTAACATTTTTGTGTAAAAAATAAAAATTAGAGATTAAAAAAAAGGGATTACTTGTTGGTCGGGTATAAATCTTGTATAATAGTTCTTTAATTTTGTAGTTTTTAATTAATTTTTTGTTAGAACATTGGTAGTTCAAGTATGCTTTTGATTTATAGGTTTGTGAGAGTTAAAGAGACTATTTGGAGACATTTACGAGCATGATTTGAAGTCTCGGGAAGATCGGATCCACTACACAAGTGTTGGAAATGAAAAGAAACAAGTTGGTTGAAATTCAGCTCCTAGAGTAAGCTTCTCCGGGATCAGAGTAACGGACCTACTTTGGATGCCAAATTAATTCAGTGTAAGGCAGAATGATTCAGAGTAAGGCAATCAGAGTTCAGAGTAAGGGATTTCCACCCAGAGTAAGCTACGCCAGGGGTCAGAGTAGCTTACACTGATACGCGAAATTCAGATTTAAAGCATGGGCACAACTGCTATGTAAAAGATAAAAACCCTAAGTCGTGAGGGGGTGATCAGAGTAAGGCAGAATTAATTCAAAGTAAGACAATCAGAGTTCAGAGTAAGGGATTTCCACCAGAGTAAGCTACGCCAGGGGTCAGAGTAGCTTACGCTGGTACACGAAATTCAGATTTAAAGCATGGGCACATCTGCCATGTAAAGGATAAAAACCCTAACTCGTGAGGGGGGTGATTCCAACCATTTTTGGGACGAACTTTGGCCATTTTGGGAGCTCCATAAGACCTCCAATCACTACAAGATCCATGTTTCATCATCCTGAATCAAGAATTGAAGATCATATGATGACCATGAGTGGCTAATCTCTCCGATTCATTCCCGGGATATAAAGTTTGTATTTAATTCAGTTTTTAATGTAACCAAGAACATACAATTTGTAATAATCGTTGATTGATCTATGAGTATTGATATGTAGTATTACTGTGCTTTCAATCGGTTTAGGTTTACGTTGATCAGAACGATTAGTTTGCTAGTTGCTATAGTAAGATCATAGGGTTGATTTGACTAGATTGAATACAACAAATCATACAATTGCCCTTAGTTGAATCACACTAGCAGGAATGATAACCAGTGCCATGTGTTAGCGATTTTTTATGCCTAAGGTATAACTCGTTAATCAGTCTTCAGTAAGTCTTTGATAATTAATCGGTTAGGTTGCATGAGAAAATGTTAAATTACATTCTTAAACCATAGGGACGATTCATTTTTTGTTAATTGCTTGAATTTGTGAATTTGATTAATCATTAATAAACCAATTTAATTGCTTGTGTGATCAGCACTAAAACTCATTACTTCATAACATTATAAATTAGTTACACGATTACAATGGCCACATACTCTTTGTGTTCGACACCCTACTTACCCTAGCTTGCTTAGGTGATTAGGAACTTGTTTTAATTGTTTTTTTATTAGATAGCAACAGTCTAGCATGAAAATGGCGCCATTGCCGGGGAGTTAGTGCGCTTAGTGTTTTTCGTGTTATTTGATTTTTGTGTTTATTTATGTTTTAAGTTTAGTTTTAATTTTTAGTTTTTAGTTAATTTTTTTTCCATTTACGCGGGGTGTGTTGTTTTACAGGTAACAGTTTTATGCACATCCGCAACTCGGGAAGACAATCACCATTTATGGGTCAAAACCAAAACCCATCCGGAATCCTGAGCACACAATAGTCACCATAAGCAATTATGATGATTTTTTGCTATTGTGAAGGCCCGCATCACTATCGAAATTGTCCAGCATCTTCACAAAATTGGCAAGAGCGTTGCCGTGGGTGAAGATATATGATGACATGCTATGAAGATGAAGAGATTTTGTCATATTATTCACACACTGAACAACACTCATCACCAAATTATGATGAGGATTATCACTTAGACATGGATGACCAATATGATCAAGATCCGTATTATGCCAACCGTGAACCGAAGATGCCCTATTTCTCAAGTTCCCAAGACACGGTGGAATCCAACCATGACAGATTGATAAATATTTTGGCTGAGCATCACAAGGAAGCAGAGCAACAAATTAAATCTCTTGAGGCTAAGTGGAACAATCAAAATAATGAAGAGATTATACACACTGAACCAGACTGGGATGAACACTCTATATATTATCCATAGAAGGAACAATCTATATATATCCATATGAGGAACACTCTATATATTATCCATAGAAGGAACACGATGTTTTTCATAGAAGGAACACTATACTATCCATAGAAAGAACAACCTATATACTTTCCATAGAAGGAACACTCTATATACTTTCCATAGAAGGAACACTATAATATCCATAGAAGGAACACTCTATATATTTTCCATTGAAGGAACATTATATATACGCTACTATTTAATATCCATATAAGGAGCATGAACTTTAATATTAAATTTCCATTTAAGGATCACTAATAAGATCTACGGATCTTATCTACACTATCACTTCCAGGGTCTATATCCAATAGAAGTTAGAGGGATTTTCCATCCTAACTTACTATATCAGACATAGGATCCGCATACTGTTCATACACTTGCTGCTTCTCCATACCATACGTACAACTATAATCATCTTCCTTGACGATACGCGCAATATCCGAAGATCGTTCACGAATCGACAAGTAGTTATTCATATCTATCACATATATCATATATAGCATACACTTACCACTTAAGGTAAGTGTATTAACTAATCACATCGAATATGCACACAGCCCCGGAAACATAACAAGGAAGCGGGGCTAGAAACTCACCTGAACTCGGTTACGTTCACTGTTAATGGTTGTCCTTCTCTTTAGCTGTGCGCGACTAACTGCATAACAATTATACGTATCAATTAACTATCGCTACCCATAACGCGTTCTGGTCTAATTATAACCCTCGACGAACAGGGGTCCGGGGGAAGAACCCCTCGCAGCGGGGTTCTAGGGGCGGCATCCCCTAGCAGGGCCAAGGAGCAGAGCCCCTGGCTGGGGTCGAGCTGTCTTAACACATTTTCCATTAGGATTTTAATTTATTATTTGATTCTCCATCTCAATTTCTATAATGAATTAAGCCCAATTCGTTATCAGATCACAGTCTAAATCGTTATCTGCTTCGTTACTCTGTTTTGATAGCTAATTCGTTATCTGGTCATCATCTGGTTCGTCATTCCGATTCATTATCTGAACATAGCGAATTGGGCAAGTAACGAATCACTTGATTCGTCTGATTCGTTATCTCAGTTCGTTAGCCTCATTCGTTATCTTGACGTGACCTGATTCGTTATCTTAATGTAACGAATGGGTAGATAATGAATTAAAGGCTCATTCGTTATCAAGTCACACGAAGGAGTCCCATTCGTTATGAACACGTAACGAATTGATCAATTATAACGAATCACCCCTGTTCTTATCCAGACTTTGACTTAGGGTCAAAGTCAAAATCGTCAAGAACAATAAGCAGCCAACATATCTCAGATCTGCAATTAAATCTTTGTTTCTTAATGAAATATCATGATTTAGGTATAATTGGAATCGTCTATGCAGCGCCTACAAACCCCAAGGGTCCAATCATCCAAATATACGTGTTTGTAGTATGTGATTTAAGCATCTATATTACGAGTGTTTTAGGGTAACTATTAACCTGTAATCAATTTCAATAGGTTTGGCTTCGTTAGATTCGTTTTTACCATACTAAAACCGATCTATGATTTCTAGACTAAATTCGAACTTAAACGAACAAGTTTTCAATATAAACGTACCTTAAACGAGTAGGTTTACTAACACGGTCTAGTCTTGATGTTGTTTTGGTTCGCCACAACGATCTAGCACCAACAAGGTCGGGTTTTCACCTTCGGATCTCGGCGCGGGTATTAGGATGGTGTTCGTGTGTGTTTCTCAAGGTGTAGGCTATGGTGTAGAAATGAATAATAATGGAAATGATTAGGGTTTAAGGGGTATTTATACTCCCTTAAGCCCATGGACCTGAGGCCAATCTTTCATTTTTGGTCCATACTTAATTCCATCTAATTAGCCTACTTGAACCATCTTTATTATTCTACTAGGATATAACCCGTGTTACACACGGGTTGAAATTTGATATCTAACAAAGTGTATGTAAACAACCACAAGATATCGTAAAATTTACAAACAAAAGATATCATATATCTCTATACTGGAGATATAGAAAATAACATTGTCTACATATAAAGTTACTAATTAAACAAACTTATGTTCATAACAAAAGTCATGAAAATATTAGATATTAACTGTCTTATACCAACATGATCTTCATAATTTCCGTCCTCCAACAAAATCATCCGGCCTTAAAGCCTGAAAAAAACAAACAAACCATGGAAATCAATTAAGTATTAAACAAAAATGTTAAAGTATTTCATAATGACTTTTTATGAACATAAATATGTAAATAATTTTGTTGCACTAAACACAAAATGTGAAAATGTAACACAACTTTATAGCCAGAAATAAAAAAAAATGCATATAACCGGCTATAAAATAAAAGAATACTCAAACTATCATATTATTGAAAATAGATAAATAACAAAATCAATATAGACAAATTTACCAACCATCAACTTCTTCAAAATTTCACCAAGAAAACAAATTACCTTCACAACTTGACAAACAAAATAAACGATTATAGAAGTTTATTGTATGTTTTTGGAAGTTTCTAGTTATGAACTAAACTAATAACTTAAATAGAAAACACAAAGTAAACAATGAAAGTTAAAAATTTAGAGTAATCGACTACATAACTAAGTTATTGGTGTTACCTTAAATTTTATCTTCAGATTCCAAAGAGTTTGGAAGATCATCAAAATTTGGCTCATAGTTCTCACACTCTAAAAACCATTTTACCTTCTCACTAACTTCATTTTCCAATTCAAAATGTGCCATTTCTTTTATAACATAAACAAGCTTCAAGTGATCCAATCCTCTTAAAAGAAACATATCTTTGGATTCAAATATTGATTTAGGATAGTACTTGTGTTACACACGGTGGAACATATTTAAAAACATAATATATATGTAACATCATATTAATTTAATGAAATGCAAATGTTGTATTTATAAATAAATGATGCTTTTACATGAATTATAAAACATCATAACTTATTTGAATCAAATACAAAAACATTCAAAGACTAACAAAGATAAATAAAAAGTTAAAATATTTTATAACTTATATCATTAGTACAATAATAACCAAACAAAGGAAATTAGTCTCCAAATCAATAAAACAATTCTACAATGTCGATTCAACAAAACTTTTATCTCAATGTTGATTAAAAAGATTAACCCTATCTAAGACATTTATTACACATCAATAGCTGTAATATTTATTACTCTAAGATAGTATTCGTGTTTATTTGCTCATTTTAAAATATTTATTACAAACCATGTTTGAATTGAATATTGTGTCGGTCCCCTTGATTTCAGATGGATCTTAATTAATCATGTCATAACTCACACAGATTGATGCGTCGACAAGAGAGTTAATGACGGGTTGCTATATTTAGAAAGATATCCGTTTGTTAAAGGCAGAATCAATAACAAACATACGGTTGCAATGAATAATCAAAGGTAGAAAGCACACATAAGATTCACTCAAATGATTTCCATTTATATAATATTAATCATACAAAAGGATAATCGATTTAGGGTTTTCTAGGAATCCTAGGACAGCCGTCACTTTCTAGAAATATTCATTCTTATCCGAAAGTGTAAAGGCTTATCTTTCTCTCTCCTCTTCGGCGGCGTGCCCTAAATATTCTATTTATAGGCCTGCCAACCTAGGACAACTGTCATTCCTTCTAGAAACCCCCAAATACAATCATACATACTCAGATTACATATTCAAAATAAACTAAGTGTAAAACAAGTCTTCCGGGTAGGCTTTGCATCAGTCTTGTCTTTCCGAGTATGCTCGGCCATCCTTGATAACTTGGTAACATAAAAGTGTGCTCGGGTACAGTTTCCGGGTAGGCTTTACTTAAAAAGTATTTTACTAAGTAAAATACTCACCGAGTAGACTTCAGTCTTCTTGACTTTGCCAGACTTTGCCCGACAACTTCTTAGGAGCAACCTTGTTCTTCAATGATCCATTTCAGCTCTTTGCTATAAAATAACTTATTTAGCAAACTATACTCGGGAGTACTGTTCCTTGCTTGAGCTGAACCTTGCCCGATATTACTTAGAGATATTCCTTTAGATCATCAAGCATACTCGGACCATACTTATCAATGAATACCTTGCCCGGTCTTCCAATTTCTTGGCTTCTTGGACTTGGATAACCAAACCTTACTCGGAAGTGTAATATACTTGGCTCTGAAGAACAGACTTGCTTGATAAAGTGAACGTTGCCCAGATTTACATAAACTAGTGAACCCTACTCGGAAACACACTAATTTGCAAACCCTGCTTGGATAACCACTTAAGAAGACTATTAGAAGTAAACCTTGCCCGGTAGGCAAAATATCGTACTCGGCCAAATAAAAGCTTGCTCGGATGTCTAAGGTGTGCCCGGATCCATTACTTAGCAAATTCAGAGGAGGTTGAGAAGATTCCAATCTTCCATGTACTTCATTTAGGTCAAATCTTTGACTCAACATATTGCCATCTTGAAAAACATTTATCACTAACTTTAGTTTCCAAATCTAAATGTGCCCTTTCTTTACAAGATTAGCAAGTTTCAAGTGATCCAAATCTCTTAAAAGAAACAGATCATTGGATTTCAATGGTGATTTAGGATAGTACCCGTGTTACACACGGTGAAACATATTTAAAAACATAATATATATGTAACATAATATAAATTATATGAAACGCAAATGTTGTACTTATAAATAAATGATATTTTTACATGAATTATAAGACATTATAACTTATTTGAATAAAATACAAAAACATACAAAGACTAACAAAGACTGTTTAAGACATTTATTACACATCAATAACTGTAATATTTATTACTCTAAGATAGTACCCGTGTTTATTTGCACATCAATTTAAAACATTTATTACAAACCATGTTTGAATTAAATATTAACATCGTGAAAAATTTATAGTTAGTAACCTACCATCTTGAAAAAAAATTAACAAACCATGTTTGAATTAAAAGGTCTAATTTTAAAATGGTATATTTTGACTTCAAAATTTCAACATAATATATATGTATTTTTTTTTAAATCCAAAATGTGTCCACTGTCTTTTCTTTGCTTGAAGCAAAGTTAATACAATTAATACAAATTAATTACTTGATTTCGGTCAAAACATAATTCAATTTCAATTTATTGTTATTGATAAATACACAATTATATGTATAAACATGCATAAATTATGCTTCACTTAAAGACCATTAAAAAATTTACGGTTAATATTTTCAAAATTATTTGTAACTTTTAATAATGGATTGTATAAGAATATTTAATTAAAAACGTTACAATAGCCAAGACAAATGTATGTTAATTTTTATATGAACATAATTTGTGAGTGCAAATCTTAAATTTAAAAGTACTTAAATCATGTTGGTATATTTCAAGAAACTTATATTGACTATGTAAATGTTATTTAAAATTTAAAACGATTTAATATGAATGGTAAAAAACGATTTAATGTGAATGGTCAAATACTTAAATCGGTCAAAAATTTATTTAATTTATAACTTCTTCATTCAGTTTTTTTAACAAATAAGGAAAGTTAAACCATATAAATTGTAATAATGAGATAATTAGGTTATTATTTTGGTCAAACCATATTAAGGAATGAGTTTATTAAAATGGAAAGAATTAAAAACATAAAATAAGGGTTGTTCATTCGATTTAAAAAAATGATTTGGAATAATCGTAAAATATAATCTCGAAAATGGTTAGTTAGAATAATTGTAAATTATGAAAATGTAGAAATAAGATGTACAAATTTGACTTTCATATAAACATAAATGGTGCATTTCTTATATAATATAATATGTAAATATATATTCCATGTTAATTTTAGTCAAATCATTATTATGGAAGATTAATTATCATTATTTCATTATTTACTTATTTACTGATTTATCGATTATGTAAAATATAATAGTTATCGATTATGGAATAATTGTTAATTATAATCTGGAAAATGGTTGAAGGTGTGAATTGGTAAATATTAGTTATTTATAATATTATATGGTTGTCTATAACGAATATGTATTTTTGTAAAATATGAAAGTGTAGAAATAAGATGTACATGAATTTGTAAAATATAATATAAATCTAAATGAGACATAATTTTGTAAATTAAAACATATATAATATTAACGAGAAATCATGTCGTTTTTTACTCCGTATTATGTAAATTTTGATTTTACATAACAACACCAATAAATAACAGCATTAATAAAACATCTAATTATTTGTATTTAATTCGTTTGAATATTTACTTATTTAGTTATTTACTTAACATTAACTTATTAACTTTAATCTTTGAAGTAACAATATTTCATTTTAAACTTTGACAATTAATTTATTAACAATTACCTTATTTAGTTTAATATTAACTTCAATAGTTTCGAAAATCAATTTAGTCAACATATACCAAAAATATATGGATACTTTAATATTCAAACGACTTACCTTAATTCGTTTAATTATTTACTTATTTCCTTATTTACTTTAATAGCTTTAATATTAGCTTTAATATTTGAACTAACAATATACAATTTTAAACTTTGACAATTAATTTATTGTAAATATAAAAAGAATTAACTTATTTACTTTTATATTAACTTCAAAGGTTAAAAAATCAATTTAGTCAATATAAAAAAATCAATTAATATTTACTTTAATATTGTAAATATCTTTGAAGTAAAATATTTCATTTTAAACTTTGACAACTAACTTATTGTTAATATAAAAACAATTACCTTATTTACTTTAATATTAACTTCAATAGTTTTGAAAATCAATTTAGTCAACATATACCAAAAATATATTGATACTTTAATATTCAAACGACTTACCTTAATTCGTTTAATTATTTACTTATTTCCTTATTTACTTATTACTTTAATAGCTTTAATATTAGCTTTAATATATGAACTAACAATATACAATTTTAAACTTTGAAAATTAATTTATTGTAAATATAAAAAGAATTAACTTATTTACTTTAATATTAACTTCAATAGTTTCGAAAATTAATTTAGTCAACATATAACCAAAATATATGGATACTTTAATATTCAAACGACTTATTCGTTTAATTATTTACTTATTTCATTATTTACTTCTCAAATAATTCAAATGTGTTAGAACTTACCTTAAATCGTCTAATTATTTATTTATTTGAGGGGAGAGGGGCCCGTATCCTGGGACTTAACTTAAGGATTTAGGGATCCCTCAAAGGACCGGGTTCAGGCTCAACCAAGTCTTCGTCCACCCTTTCTCGAACCAGATCCATGCCTTGGGCTTGTGTCCCAACTTCGGTAGGAGTCCAAACAGCATTATCCATTTCTAATTCCGAATTCTCATCCATAGGTGGAAATTCTTCTATAACGGCATCAATTGGTTGTTTTGCTTATTCAACGACCCCTTCCCCTGAGCCGATTTTAGCTCTGGCAAACAGCCCTGATAGCTTAAAGTCTGATTCGGATTCTGCTCTCGCTGTTCTCAAAGTAGCGAAGTTACCTGAGGGAGAAGCTCTTCTTCCTCTTGTTGAATCGACTCTTGTAAAGAGTACGTTATAAGATAAGTAAGGGCGAGAGGAAAGCCTTATTACTTATTTACTTATTTATAGATTATGTAGTATAAATTAACAATGATAAATAATTCTGTAATTATAATATATTGTACTATAAATAGAAATCATATTTTAAATTAATCAAAACACGGCAATAATTTTTTTTATCGATTTTAGTAAACTTATTATTATGCAAAATATGGATAGTTATTTTTATATTAACTTGTACCAAAAATATAACAAGTTAACTTATTTACTTGAAGGTCAGAAAACATTAAAATTAAGTTTAATAATAACTTGAATATTTTCGAATACTAAATAAACTTATTCACTTTGAATATCAAGTAATTATTTAGAAATAATTCAAATTAAATTAAAAATCTGTTTGTTTAAAGTATATAAAATGTGTTAATGGGATAATTAAAGTATATATATAAATTAAAATATTCATGTTAATTACGCTATTTAAAAAATAAGGAAAGTCAAACTAATAATAAATTTTGGGACAATAGATTAACACACACCGGAAAAAAAATACAGATCAACTAATCTCGGATATACAATATACAATAATATATTCTTTTATGTAACAAAATTTAAAATGAATATACATGAATACTCAAAAATGAAATATACATCAATATTAAAATTAAAATCTATACATACTATAAACTCATGATCAATCCGTGAAATTAGATTATATGAGTCGGCAATTACCTGAAATAATAAAACGAATATTAATATTGATATTATAGATTATTTTAATTATAACTAATAAACGGAAAAAATAAAAGATGTTATCGGAAACAGGAAAATTAAAGGTGTCACCAGAAAATAGATTGTATAAGCCGTGACACTCACCTGAAATTATAAAGTAGAATATTAATGTTGATATTATGCAACCATTTTTATAGGTAAAACAAACATCCAGAAAACCTAACCGGAAAAACAAAAAAATGGAATATAAGGTTTTGATTAACAAACTAAAAAGGAAACTTGAGCAAATAAATCGGGTAGATAACCTGAAATAATTAAAAGAAACCATTGTTAAAGAGATAACACATAGCTGGAAAACTCAATGGAAAATCTTTCCGAAAAAAATTATACGTCCACATATAACCTTCATCACCGTTTATGATTTACAACCTAAACTGATTTTAATAAAATAAATTAACAATGAGAATAAAAATAAAAAGGTTAGAGGAAACAATAACCGGAAAAAAATTTAATGTTGCCGGAAATTGATAGATCAAGATCAGAAGTTTATTATAAAATATATACTTACCGGAGAATTAATACAAATCTACATCCATATTCATCGGAATATATGAATAGGAGAAAGGAGATCCGACTAAACTATAAAAAGAGAGAAAAAGTTGATTAGGGTAAATAATTAAGAAATATTATGGTTTAAATATAGGTTAGTTGATTAGTTGGCATGATTAAGAAATGTAATGGGTGACATGGCAATGAGGTGACATCCTATGTGGACAACCTAGAATGGTGACAGGTGGAAATTGCTCCTTGCTTTAATAGTATGTATAGATTACTTCTTTACTATTTCTAGTAAACTTTCCCACCATAATTAAATAATACAGTTATTGTTATTTTTAGAAATTTCAGGATGTTACAACAAAAATATATTTTATACGCATTTTGATGACGGTCGTTTGAGTCAATAAAAAACCTAATTAAACTCTATAGATAGAGTAAGTAAGGTATCATATCCACCAGGAGTATGTGGTCAATGCATACCGTGTAAACAAGATTTAATATTATGAAGTAGCAGATTTTAGTGCTGATCACACAAGCAAATGGTTTGAAATGAGAATTAAGCAAGCAAGCAAGTAAACAAGTTTCAATCAATTAATAAAAACAAATCACACCCGAGACTTCAAGTAGGCAACTTACAGTAATCTCATGCAATCTAACAAATAAATTATTAATGATTAACTACAAACTGATCAATCAGACAAAACCTTAGACATCAACAATCACTTTACACACGGCACTGGTTATCAAACAGTCCTTTCCAGTGTGACTCAGTTAAGGGCAATCATATGTTTTATCATATTCAATCTAATAAAACAGTCATATGATCAATTATCTAGCAACTGGTAACAAGTTGTTCAGACTAACGTAAACCAAAACCGATTGAACACACAGAAATACCAAACATCAATAATCATATATCAATCATCAATAATTATACAAGAGTGTTCTTAATCACATGAGAAAAACTGTAAAAGTTACAAACTATACATCCCAGGTGAGATTCTAGGAGATTAGCCGAGCCTTGACATCTATAAATCTTCAATACGGATGATATGTATCATGTGTAAGGTCTTGGCACGAGCTATGATGGTGAAATCGCCTCTTGGAACTGCTGGAAATCGCCTCTCTTGGTTAAAAACGAGTTAGGGTTCTTTTTGATGAAAAATATGATATAAACCTAATTTTCCCGACCATCACATTTGCAGGTTATCGGCTTGGTTGTTTAGCGAGATGAAGATCACGTAGAGAGGCTTTTTAGGATACAAACTAAATTAATCATTGTTGTAATTTCGTTATACTTGATGTACTTAACTGTAATTGTTTTATTTGAAATTATTAGATAAATATTGAAACTTATAATGCTGCATGATAGTAACCTTGAGAGCTAGCTGTGACAATCAGTTCACGCCCCGGCAATTCCGTCATAGGTTGGGGTGTGACACAAAACTTGTCGGCACACATTTCGAGGGGGGTCGGCACGTACTTCGAGGTGGGTCGTCGGGTTGTCTTGGGTAAGTACGTACTTCGAGGCAGGTCATCGGGTCGGCGCGTACTTCAAATCATCCTCGGGATCGACACGGTTTACGAGGTAAAATGTCGGGTTTTTGGCACGGAAAACGAGGAGGGTTTGTGGCACGCTTTACGAGGTAAATTCTAGAGTGAGAAAGTAATTTAGAGAGAGTGAATTGGTGTGAATGAGAATGAGGGCTGGAGCCCTCTATTTATAGGTTATCTCGGGTTCCCGTCGCGATACGCGAGGGGCCAAGACATAGCCGTCACGTATCGCGACGTAGCTATGATGACACACCATGTAGGCTTACCACGTGGGGCCATGTGGCGGACGCTGTGCCACGTGGTGACACGTGGCGGATGCAGTGCCACCTTTGGACACGTGGCAGACACATGCCATTTTGTCAGACCACATCATCGCGATACACGGTGACATTTGGGATCGTTAAAGGATTCTCATAAAATTTGTGTATTATTAGTTTTAAGTATCTTAAAAGTCTTTATTATTATTATTATTATTATTGTTATTGTTATTATTATTTATGTTATTGTTATAGAAAAATGTATATATTTTTAATTGATTATGTATATATGTATATATACATATATACTCGAAAACGTTTAACGAGAATTTATTATTTAAAGTTTAATAGTGTTTGGTTCGTTAAACCAGTGTAAATATTATTAAGTGTTAATATAATTAAAGTTTTAAGTAAAAATAATACATTTGATTAAAAAAATAATAATAAAAATGAAAGAAATAAAAAGGAATAAAAAATACCAAAAACCGAACCAGGGGGTTCGAACCTGTGCCCCTGGCCGGGTTTTGATTATACATCATGTGCGCTGGCCAACTGAGCCGGGTGGCAGATTCATTTAGTTTATGAAACAAAATGTATATAACTCTTAATTCCAGTTAACCCTTAAACCATAAGTACCCTAGAACAAATTAATCCCAATTCAAGATCATTTGCCCTCTGTCACATGAAATTGACATAGGACTTTTAATCCCTACTGAAAACCGATCTGGAGGACCTTTCAATTACCTTAAACGAGCAGCAAAAAATGATGAACGATGAGATGAGGGTTGCGGCTTGAATATGAAATCAAACGAGGTCCAAGACTGTTAACTGGCTGCAATTATCTTAGGGGTTTGCTTCGCGATAGTGAGATGTTGGTGTGGAGCATTTTAATTGAGTTTTGGGCTCGTATTTATAGGCTAACAAGATCAAAATCAGCCGCGACCTTAGTTAACGAAAATTAATTCAAATTGATATGAAATAACTGTCAATTACGCGTTATACTATAATAGGAAGGAGCGTGCATGTTAAGAATCATCTTAATTAATCCAATCCTGCGATTTATGGGTCATTAAACGGGGGGGGGGGGGGGGGGGGCTGTCGGCGACGGGGAGAAGGGAAAGAGGAGGGACAAACTTTTGTTATATTGCCATAAGGTCACTCATGGTTGGTTTGGTGATCAATTGTGGTAAACATATAGTGTAGGGGCTAAACGTGCACATAATAGATACTTTAAATAATAAGAATATGCATAAATGTAATAAAGACAAAACCTAAAGACATAATTAATAAATGGACGTCTTATTAAATGTGGCGATGCGATTACAAACGAGTAATAAAACGAGTAGAAATACAAATTTGAATTTGACGAATGTCACATGATTTACTTTTTAGGTACTTTGGTAAACCCATATTTACCGTTGGACAAAGTTCTAGGTACATATATTACTTTATTATGTGTGTTTTGTATGTAACTACTGGGGTTTTTCAAAATTTTATTCTTATCATTTACCCGACTTGTTTTTATGTTCGAAAAATTTTATTAATAA
This sequence comes from Bidens hawaiensis, assembly GCF_021521415.1. NCBI lineage: Eukaryota > Viridiplantae > Streptophyta > Magnoliopsida > Asterales > Asteraceae > Bidens > Bidens hawaiensis. Next base: position 198,947 of record NW_027494551.1, on the reverse strand, counting down.
TATATCGAGTTATTTAATTATTATATTATTATTGTATTATTGTTTATTTATTTAGTTAATATATATATATATATATATATATATATATTATATATATATATATAACTTTCTAAATATTACAAATTTAACCCTCATCATCATCATTATCATGATCATCGTACTCAGTATATCTCACCAATAGTAAAGCTATGGTAGGGTATAAGGAGGGTAAGATGTATTGTCACACCCTCATCTAGGGCCTAGGAGTGTGATCCATAAGTTGGTACCATAGTTGTTAATAAATCAGAGTTGCGTTAGTTTGCGGAAGACTTATAAAACATTAAGGATCAAAATGTAATATATATATATATATCAAATGACGGGATTATAAAATACCCGTTTAAGTTATTAAAAAAACATTACTTGTTTATAATTTCAAACCACCTATTTTAATATGTTAAGTGTTTTACAAAACAAATCCGAGCCATAGGTTTAATATAGCACTTCGACACTTCCAAGCGCTAATCTTGTTCACCTGCAAAATGTAAGAAAATACGTCAGCAACGAATGCTGGTGAACACGCTGACGCAAAATATTTTCTTTTACTTTATTACCCCTCGAGACTACGCCTGCCTCGGCCCATCGTGGCTTAGGAATAACAAAGTTAAATAACACATTATAAACTCGAGCCTCTACTCTAGGTCACCTCAGCAAACACCGCAGCGTTCGACTTAGTTAAGTACCCTTAAATACACAAAACGGTCGTACTCCCTGCAAGAGAGCATCCTACGACCAAGGGTGGTGCGATGTGCCCATTCACCGCATAGTACCACCTATGTAAGGATCCATACATACGTATACCACATCCTGAGGGCTAGGTTCATACCCTTATTTATAACGGTTTTAGGAACACATAGTTCCTTGTAAACAATTTCATATAACACGTTTGACTTATTTGAAAAACAAGTTTAAAAGTTTGGGGGCATATTCACCTTATCGCTTTAGGATCGGCTTCACTCACCGTCCAAGGGTCTTTCCATTCTTTATCTCGCACCTATAGTACGAGTATAAACATTTGTTAGTCGGATACACGATCCGGCTTAAGACCTTTAGTCTTATTTTATATCTCAACCTCGATGAACCTTTAGTTCATTTTCTTTTAATTCAAAACCTTTAGTTTAAAAGTAAATTATAAACCTTTAGTTTATATTAAAAAGCCGACGTTTCTTCTTCTCCAAGAAACGTATTCTTTTTCTTTTATTATTTAAGAATACTCATTATTCTTTAAATAATATTTTCATAACAAAGAATATAAATACATATATACTTACACACATATATACGTATTCACAATATTCAATATTCATTCTTTCATTCATTTCTTTGTTATGTTTTCTTTTCTTTTATCGAGGTATCGAGTATAACCTCGACTTAAGGCCTAAGCCTTGAATATAATGTTATATTATATTGAATTGTCATTACGCCTAACCTTAGTGCCGTATTGGAAACCTTAGGGACTCGAGCAGCACTCCGACGCCGCTTCACTTTTCTTGACACGCAAATCAAGGAACGCCAAATCTTCAATACTTGTTGGCACTTTTCTCGAGACTCATCGCCATGATAACAAACACCTTCTTGGTATGTGGGTGGAGGGTGGCACGAACTTCGAGGAAACGTCGACACGGAAATCGAGGATCGTGACACGTTTTACGAGGAATATGGCACGTTTATCGAGGTATGGTTTATATATTCTGGAGAGAAGTGAGAGCTGATTTTGGTGTGCAGAAATGAGTTGCCCTTGGCCGCTATTAATAGGCAAAACTTTGGATCCCATCGCGTACCAGCCTGTCGCGTACCGCGACGTAGGCTGGCTGAGTCACAAAGTAGACCTGCCACACGTGGCAGACGTTGCGCCACATGTCACCATGTGGCGGCAGTGTTGCCACGTGGCAGCAAGCAGTGCCACCGTGTGCCACGGGTCACAACGTGTCAGACACCCCATCACGTACCGCGATGGGTGTTCTTTCTGATCCATCGCGTACTGCGAAGGGCCAGGAAAGCAGATTTTACAAACTAAACCCTGGAGTTTGGAATTTGGCAGAATTGGTCCCTATACTTTGGAAAGTTGATACTTTGAACTTGAAATTTTCAAGATGTTACATCCTCCCCACCTTGAAAAAAATCTCATCCTCGAGATTGCTTTACACGAATAAGTGGGGGTATTTCTTTCTCATTTCGGATTCGAGTTCCCATGTATATTCAGGCCCTCTACGCGAGTCCCATTTTACTTTCACAAATTTCAATGTTTTTCTTTTTAACTTCTTTGTTTTCGAATCTTCAATTTGAATTAGACGTTCTACAAATTTAAGTTTTCGTTTAATTCAACGTCTTTTAATGGCATCACTAACGATTCATCGGTCAAACACTTATGCAGATTCGAAACATGGAATACATCATGTATTTCTTGCATTTCCTAAGGCAGTCGCAAACGGTCTGCAACATTGCCGATTCGTTCAAGTACCTCGAAGGGTCCAACGAATCGAGGACTCAAATTTCCTTTCTTACCGAAGCGAACAATGCCCTTCCAAGACGAGACTTTCAATAACACTTTGTCACCGATATTGAATTCTAACGACTTACGACGGACATCGGCGTAACTCTTTTGGCGATCACGTGCCGTCTTAAGTTGTTCACGGATTTGAAGAATCTTGTCGGTGGTTTCTTGGACTATATCGGGTCTAGATAACTGATTGTCTCCGGTTTCAGACCAACACACGGGCATCCTACACTTTCGACCATATAACGCCTCGAATGGTGCGGTTTGAATACTTGCCTGATAGCTATTATTGTACGAGAATTCCATTAGGGGCAAGTGGTCGTCCCAACTTCCTCCTAAGTCAATCACACAAGCGCGGAGCATATCTTCCAACATTTGAATCGTCCTTTCGCTTTGCCCATCGGTTTGCGGATGATAGGCGGTGCTAAGGTTCAATTTCGTACCAAGAGCTTGTTGGAAGCTTTTCCAGAAATGAGACGTAAAACGACTGTCTCGATCAGATATTATAGACAACGGTACTCCATGCAAAGCGACAATGGTGTTTACATAAATACGCGCTAATCTATCCATAGAGTACGACTCATTGATGGGTATAAAGTGTGCGGATTTCGTCAATCGATCCACAATCACCAAAATAGCATTGTGTTGTCGAGTCGTCTTCGGGAGTTTGGTAATGAAATCCATAGTGATTAACTCCCACTTCCAAATGGGAAGTTCGCGTTGCTGAAGCAATCCCGAAGGCTTTTGATCTTCAACCTTGACTTTCAAACAAGTTAAGCATTTCGCTACATGCGAAGCGACATCCCTTTTCATTCCATTCCACCAATAATTCGCCTTTAGATTGTGGTACATTTTATCACTTCCGGGATGCATCATATACTTAGATTTATAAGCTTCGTTCAAGATTTTCTCACGCAACTCTCCAACAATTGGTACCCAAATTCTATTACCGAGTCTAAGGATACCATCGTCACCCTTGACTAACGAGTCAATGGTGCCATTACGTTTTTCGTCGAAGATTTGGTTTTCTTTGATCGCTTGAGTTTGAGCGGATTTGATTTGTTCGAAAAGATCAATTTGAAGTTCTAGCCTTAACGCTCGGACTCTTTTTGGCTTCTCATGTTCCTTACGACTTAAGGCGTCAGCCACAACGTTGGCTTTACCTTCGTGATAAACGATCTCACAGTCGTAGTCATTGAGCGTTTCCATCCATCACTGTTGGCGCATGTTAAGCTCTTTTTGGTCGAAAATATGTTTCAAACTCTTATGATCAGTGTAAACGGTAAATCTTACTCCATAGAGATAGTGCCTCCATATCTTAAGTGCAAAGATTATGGCGCCTAACTCTAGATCGTGAGTCGTGTAATTCTTTTCGTGTACTTTGAGTTGACGAGAGGCGTAGGAGATTACTATCTTACGTTGCATTAGTACGCATCCCAAGCCCGAGTGAGATGCGTCACTAAAGACAAAAAATCCTCACTAAAGCCAAGATAGGTGCTTGGGTGAGTTTTGTTTGAGTATATCGAATGCCTCTTGTTGCTTCGTCCCCCATTCATACTTGATGTTCTTACGAGTTAGTGAGGTCAAGGGAACGGCGATACAAGAAAAGTTTTCAATGAATCTATGGTAATAGCCGGCCAAACCTAAGAAACTTCGAATCTAGGTTGGCGAATTTGGGACCTCCCACTTCGAGATAGCTTCAATCTTAGCGGGGTCCACTTGGATACCGTCAACGTTAATGATGTGACCAAGAAATTGCACCTCGTGCAACCAGAACTCGCATTTCGAGAACTTAGCGTACAACTTCTCGGTTCTAAGAATTTCAAGCAAAGTTCGGAGGTGGACTTCATGATCGGCCTTGGACTTTGAATAAATAAGTATGTCGTCGATGAACACGATAACAAATTTATCCAAGTACGGCTTGCAAATACGGTTCATCATGTCCATGAACACGGCCTGAGCATTAGTAAGTCCAAACGGCATGACCGTGAACTCATAATGTCCATTCCTTGTTCGAAAAGCGGTCTTTGAAATGTCTTCGGATTGGACTTTGAGTTGGTGATAGCCGGAACGAAGATCGATTTTAGAAAAGTAGCTAGCGCCTTGAAGTTGGTCAAAAAGATCATCGATACGAGGGAGTGGATATCGGTTTTTGATTGTGACCTTGTTTAACGCACGATAATCGATACAAATACGCATTGAACCATCTTTCTTTTTGACAAACAATTGGCTCTCCCTAAGGCGACGAACTCGGTCGAATGAAACCCTTCTCAAGTAACTTGTCGAGTTTTTTTCTTTAACTCCTTCATTTCGGTCGGTGCTAAGCGATACAGAGCTTTAGCGATTGGAGCAGTACCAGGAATAAGATCGATCCTAAACTCTACTTCACGATCGGGAGGGATTCCGGGAAGTTGATCAGGAAAGACATCAAAAAAATCGGAAATGATAGGAACGTCTTAATTTCTTTTGGCTTGGATTCTTCAGTGACGTAGGCCATGAATGCAAGGCATCCTTGATTCAAACATTTGTTAGCTCTAATCATGGAGATTATACTAACTTGGCCAGCATCTTTGTCCCCTTCAATTCGAATTGTTCGTCTATCGGGGGCTTGAAGTTCAACAGTTTTGCTATTGCAGATGATACGAGCATGGTTATCGGATAACCAATCCATACTAAGTACAATATTAAAACCAGCCAGACTCATAGGTAATAAACAAATAGGTAGAATATAACCAGCTAGAAGTATTTTTCCGTTTTCAAGGGCTTCGGAGATCTTAACGATTTCGCCACTAGCAGTCTCGACGCTTAGAGTTTTATCTAATTTTGTTAATGGTTCGTTTAATAGACTACAGAAACTATAATCTATAAAACTCAAATTCGCACCCGAATCAAATAAAACTCTAGCATAGGTGTCGTTGACTAGAAACGTACCGGTAATGGTTTCCGGCATGTCAGCGGCCTTCTTTGTTTCGAGTACGAAGACTAGAGCGTTTCCCTTTTTGTTCTGGCCACTTCCACCCGCACCACCAGTAGCGGGTTTGTTTTTTGGGAACTCAAAGGTTAGATGGCCCATCTCTTTGCAGTTGTAACACGTCATTTTCTTTTTCCAGCAATCAGCAGCCGCATGACCCGTACGGTTGCATGATTCACATACCTTTGGAGGCGGGGCGAAGTTGCATCGACCCTTGTGATACCTCCTACAAGTCTTGCATTGCGTAGGGTTGTTTCAGTTTACGCCCTTGCTTTTGAAGTTGGAACCTCCTCCATTACTTCCTTGAGCAGCTGTTGTTGTTGTCACCTACTTGTCCTCTTCTTTGTTACGAACCATGCCGCCCATCAAGTAACAAGCTAACTCCATCGCAGAGTCAGCGGTTTGGGGTAAGTGTGACCTTACCATATCGCAGATTTTCCGCGGCAGTCCCCAAATGTATCGGGTGACTTTTCTGGATTCGGGATTTACCAGCTGAGGAACTAGACGACAATACTCAAGGAATTTAGTATTGTACTCACGAAGATTTGTCCCCACGACCTTATGATTGAGGAATTTCGTTTGGATTTGGTCCGTCTCATGCATGGGACAAAATTTTCCCATCACCATGGCCTTAAACTCATCCCAGGTCAGGCCATACATCACATCTCTTCCCTTACTCATCAACAAAGCATTCCACCACTCGTGTGCTTCTCCTTTAAACATTAGGGCAGAATATTGAATCTCCTTCTCCTCGGAGCACTTGCTTGTTATCAAAATTGTTTCCATTTCCTCGAGCCATCTCACGGTTGTGATGGCCCCTTTGTGTAACATCCCAAAATTTCAGGCAATAATATTTTAAAAATTATTTCTTATGATAAACGAGTTTACTTGATTTGACAAAGGAATAATAAAATATTAAGAGGGAATTAAATAGGCTAATTAAAAAGGAATTAAACATGGCAAAGAGGAAAGATGGGCTTAGGGTCCATGGGCTTAAGGGAGTATAAATACCCCCCTTAAACCCTAAACCTTTCCATTTCAATCCATCTTATCCATTTTTACACCTTAAAACATACACTTAAGCCAACCATTCCCTCCCTAGCCGCCGGCCACCCTCCGATTACGCAACCGAGCATCGTAGCTTAGGATCTTCAAACATACAAGCAAGATAATAAGTACAAGATCGTATACCAAGCAAACCGTAACCTAGAAACATCAAAAAAGGTATGTTTTGATCTTAAAGTTTTCGTTTTTATTAACGTTTAGTCTCGAAACTTGAACCTAGAGTAGATCGGGTATAAACGAGTATTAAAGTTGTAAACTTGATGATAAAACGAGAGTAACGAACCCGAAGTTAGAACCGGCTCGTTTAAAGGAAAACCCTAGATCTAATCTCTAAACGTTCACCAAAAAGGTTTGAGCTTTATCTTACAAACGGGGTCAAGATTGGACCGCTAATGGTCAAGGGAACGTTTAGGGCTAGGGCCAAATCATGAATTGTGTTTTGAGGTTGTGAACTGTGCGATGACATGAACCCGCGAATAGCAGACCACTAACTTCGCCACCTTAAGTTCGCTGGGGTATAAATTCGCATGTATACAAGTTCGCTACCTTAAGTTCGCTTGTATACAAGTTCGCCTACTGTGAACTTCGCCTAATACAAGTTCGCTTACTTAAGTTCGCTGAATGTTTAACTTCGCTAATGTTAAGTTCGCTAACGCTAAGTTCGCTGAACGTTTAACTTCGCTAAGATTAAATCCGCCTAAGCCAAGTTCGCTTGTTGTATAACTTCGCTGGTTATAAGTTCGCTTGCTTATAACTTGTCCAATTAAAACAAAACTAATACTAGGCCGTTAGATTAGATTAGACGAGTATTGATACGTTTAACCTATATACAGTTAGCAGAGCACAGTTAAGGAAGGGAATCACGATAAACGAAGAAAGGAACAGAATTCAAGTGAGTTTCTAGCCCCACTTCCTTGTTATGTTTTCGGGGTTGTGTGCATACTCGATGTGATAGTTAATACACTTACCTTAAGTGGTAAGTGTATGCCTTGTATGATTTATGTATAATGATTGCTTGACGGTGCGTGAACGATCTTCGGATATTACATGTACCGTCAGGTGATAGTTAGAGATATGATTGATATGTATGATGTAAGATAAGACGTATGTATGAGTATATATGATGTTTGCATAATGTATGTATGATATGTGGATGGTACGTGAACGCTCTTCGGATATTGCACGTATTGTCAAGGAAAGTATGTAAGAACAGGTATGGAACAGTTGCACGAAACAAGGGGACCAGACCCTAATAATATATGTGATGGTAGGGACCAGACCCTAATAATATATGTGATGTTGGGGACCAGACCTTTTATAATATCTGTGATGCTGGGGACCAGGCCCTTTATAATATCCGTGATGTTAGGGACCAGACCCTTAAAATATCTGTGAGGTTATAGGGCGAATGGCTCTTTAAATAGGATGGATAGTTATATATGAAGAGTAAGTATGATTAATTTACACCCGCTCGGGCAAGTGTGCAAGTATGATAACAGATTGTATGTTGTATGGTTAACTAGAACTCACTCAGCGTAGCTGACTTTTAGTATGCACGCAGGTGAGTAGAATGAGGCAGCTTGCATGAGGGGAAGCACATAGCATGATCTTGAAGAAGCTGGCATCTCGAAAAATGTTAGGTTATCTTAAAAGACAATGTTTTATGTTTAAATGATTTGAATGCTTGATAAGACAAGAATTATGGTTATGAAATGTAATGGTTTGAATGTTTTTGATATTCCGCGAATGTTTTAATTAACTCTGATATTTAGAACTACGTTTATGAGTAAATCCAACACCAAATGTAGGGCACCGGTAACGGGGCCTTACAAGTTGGTATCAGAGCAAAGTTCGAGAGATTTAAGCATCCTAAATGCTTAGACTCGAACAGAGAATGGGATTTAAGTAAGAAAAGAAAGAAGATGCCAGTTCAAGAATGTCATGTGTCACTCAAGCAAGCTCAGTAAAGGTAAAGTGTATGGGTAATATGAATGTTAATGTTAGCTTAATTGCTAAATAAAGGATATGTGAATGTTAGGGATATGATTAATTGATTGTTTGATTGATTAACTGTTTAGAGTAGAACCAACACAAATAGACTCATAAGAGGAAGTGTATAGGACACGGAAAGTAACGTGTTCAGCTAATCATGGCTGGCCACTGTTATTACCTGTTAGCCTTACTATCCTTTTACTAAATAATTCCTTGAGTGATGATGTTTGTGTTTTCCCTTTTATAATACGATGGCAGGAACTGGGGAGATTGTAAGAGGAGAAGGTCGCACTGGACGCCGTGGCAGGCCTCGTCGTGCCCAGCGACCTTCGGTTGAGACAGCTTCCAACACCAGAGATGAAGGGAGTGCAGCTGGAGGAGGTCCGGTTAACAATGAAGGGGTTCAACTTAATCCCTTAATCTAAGCAGCTATTGTACAAGCTGTAGCCACTGCAGTGAAGAATTTGAACCCGGAGGGGTCTGCTGGGGGCCGTGAAGGAACTGCTGAAGGAGCGGGAGGAGGTGGTAGGAAAGATGATGAAGGAGAGAGGGAGGCTTCGAGTGAGGTAAAGTCTGTGAAGGTTGATGATAGAAAGAGGGGCCGAGGTGGTTGCAACAATAAGTCCTTCAAAGGTTGTGACCCGCCAAAGCTGACTGGGTTGGGAGACGCAATCGTTACCCTTCAATGGATAACCGCCATGGATAAAATTATCCGCATTAGCGAGTGTCGTCTCGATCAAGCTGTTGGTTATGGCACCCAATCATTTGAAGATGAGGCGATGTATTAGTGGGAATCTATTGAGCATAGAAGAAGTCGAGAGGAAATCAAGGCTATGAGGTGGGAGGATCTAAAAGAACTGGTTATGAAGAAATTATGTGCTGACGCCGAGGTTGAGAGGGCGGAGATGAAGTTCCTGAACTTGAAAGCTGGGACGATGACACATCGTAAGTACACCACCGAATTCAACCGAATGTCTAGGTTGGTGCCCAATATGGTCAACATTGAGGCTAAGAGAATCAAGTGTTATGTGAGGGGATTGCCACAGAAAGTCCGCATGCTAGTCAGGGAAAATAAACCTGCTACTTTTGACTCTGCTGTTGAACTAGCAGAGATAGTTTATGAGGACCTGGTTGCGAATGATGTTGTGGGGGAGGAGAAAAAGGACAATAAGTGGGTCGCTCCTGTTAAACGACCTGGTACTCAGTTGTGGAACTCCAAGGATAAGAAGCAGAAAGTGTGGGAAAAGAGATCGTGTAAGACCTACGGAAAGATGCATGGTGGTGAGTGTAAGTTGTGTTGGAGTTCTGATGTTTGTAACAAATGTGGAAAGACTCACGGTGGAGAATGCAGGATGGGGTCTAATGCGTGTTATAAGTGTGGGAAGGTAGGGCATTATGCCAATAAGTGCAGTGCGAAGCCAACATGTTACAAATGTGGCAAGACAGACCACATGGCGAGAGAGTGCACCGATGGTGAGGCTGGAGGTAGTGGGAAGAAAGATGTTGACCATGCAAGTCCGAGGACTAGGGCCTACATGTTGACCCAAGAGCAAGCCAAGCAGATTCCAGATGTCGTCACAGGTACGTTTCTAGTAAACGGTATTTCCGCTTCAGTATTGTTTGATTCGGGCGCAAACAAAAGTTTCGTGGCCATACCATTTAGTAAACTAGCTAAAATGAAATGTTGCCGAGTGTCTGAAACTTTTATAGTAGAAACTGCTAGTGACACTTCGGTTAAAATAATGAAAATGGTTAAGGACTGTAAGATAAATTTAGAGGGACATGAGTTCCCTATTACTTTGTATGTTAGGAGGGTTCGATGTGGTTTTGGGAATGGATTGGTTATCTGATTTTGAAGCTCAGATAGTATGTATGAGTAGGATAATAAGGTTAAAGTCTTTGGATGGTAGTGCGGTGACGGTTTACGGTGATAAGGAAAGTTCTGGGCTTAATGTCATTTCGATGATAAAAGCCGAGGGTTTGTTAAGGCGAGGGTGCGGTGCCTACCTGGCGTATGTTGTCAACGCTACGGACGAGACGAGAGAGATGAAAGATGTTCCTATCGTGTGCGACTACCCAGAAGTATTCCCTGAGGATCTTCCGGGGCTACCACCGGAGCAAGAGATAGAATTTCAGATAGATTTAGTACCAGGAGCCCAACCCGTCGCGAAAGCGCCTTACCGTCTAGCTCCGTCCGAGATGAAAGAACTGATGTCCCAATTGCAAGAACTCCTCGACAAGGGTTTTATTAGACAAAGTGTTTCCCCGTGGGGCGCGCCAGTGTTATTCGTGAAGAAGAAGGATGGAAGTATGAGAATGTGCATAGACTATCGCGAGTTGAATAAGCTTACGGTAAAGAATAGATATCCTTTGCCAAGGAATGATGATCTGTTTGATCAATTGCAAGGTTCAAGTTGGTTCTCACAGATATATCTCAAATCAGGCTATCATCAGCTGAAAGTGAATGAGACAGACATCCCTAAAACAACATTTCGGACGCGATATGGACACTACGAGTTCCTCGTGATGTCATTCGGTCTAACAAATGCTCCTGCAGAATTTATGGACATGATGAATAGGGTGTGTTGGTCGATGTTGGATAAGTCGGTTATCGTCTTCATTGATGATATATTGATTTATTCAAAGAGCGAGTCTGACCATGCTGAGCATCTGAGAGAGGTATTGGAGATTCTAAAGAAAGAGAAGTTGTATGCTAAGTTTTCGAAGTGCGTGTTCTGGTTAAGAGAAGTGCAATTTATAGGTCACGTGATCAATCCTGAATGGATTACCGTGGACCCAGCTAAGATAGAAACGATAACGAATTGGAAGACTCCGCAGAATCCGACTGATATACGAAGCTTCCTAGGGTTAGCTGGCTACTATAGGAGATTCATCGAAGGTTTCTCCAAGATAGCCGCACAATTGACCGGTATGACCCGAAAGTCGATACACATCCTCATGGAACCGACTGATTGTAACTTTGTTCAACGCACGATTGTCGATACACATCCTCATGGAACCATCCTTCTTCTTGACGAATAGAATTGGTGCTCCCCAAGGCGACGAACTCGGTCGGATGAAACCCTTTTCCAAAAGCTCATCGAGTTGTTTCTTTAACTCCTTCATTTCGGTTGGCGCTAAACGATAGGGAGCTTTGGCGATTGGAGCAGTACCGGGAATCAGATCGATTCCAAATTCCACTTCACGGTCGGGAGGAATGCCGGGGAGTTCATTAGGAAAGACGTCAGAAAATTTTGAAACGATTGGAACGTCTTGGATTTCTTTTGGCTTAGACACTTCAGTGACGTAAGCCATGAATGAGAGGCATCCTTGATTTAAACACTTGTTAACCCTAATCATGGAGATTATGCTAACTTGGCCAGCGTCTTTGTCCCCTTCAATTCGAATCGTTCGTTTATCGGGGGCTTGAAGTTCAACAATTTCGCTATTGCAGATGATACGGGCATGGTTATCGGACAACCAATCCATACCAAGTACAATATCAAAACCAGCCAGACTCATGGGTAACAAACAAATAGGTAACAAATAACCAGCTAAAAGGATTTTTCCGTTTTTAAAAGCTTCGGAGATCTTAAAGATTTCACCGCTAGCAGTTTCGACGCTTAGAGTTTTATCTAATTTAGTTAATGGTTCGTTTAATAGACTACAGAAATTATAATCAATAAAACTCAAATTGGCACCCGAATCAAATAAAACTCTAGCATAGGTGTCGTTGACTAGAAACGTACCAGTGATGGTCTCTGGCACATCAGCGGCCCCTTTTGTGTCGAGTACGAAGACTCGAGCGTTTCCCTTTTTGTTTTGACCACTTCCACCCGCACCACCAGCAGCGGGCTTGTTCTTCAGGCACTCGAAACTTAAATGGCCCATCTCTTTGCAGTTAAAGCAAGTCATCCTCTTCTTCCAGCAATCAGCCGCATCGTGACCCGTGTGATTGCATGATTCACACACCTTAGGAGGCGGGGCAAAGTTGCAACGTCCCTTGTGATACTTCCTACAAGTCTTGCATTGTGGGTCGTTTGAATTAAATCGGCTTTGGTTCACGCCCTTACCTTTGAATCGGTTGTTTCCTCCACTTGTCCTTCCTTGAGTCGTTGGTGTCGCAACCTTCTTGTCTTCTTCTTTGTTACGAACCATGCCGCCCATCAAGTAACCGGCTAACTCCATTGCAGAGTCAGCGGTTTGTGGTAGTTGAGACCTTACCATGTCGCGGATTTCCCACGGAAGTCCCCAAATATATCTCGTGACTTTGCTGGACTCAGGATGAACCAGCTGGGGAAAAAGGCGACAATACTCATGGAATTTAGTATTGTATTCGCGGAGGTTTGTCCCAACGACCTTGAGATTCAAATATTTCGTTTGAATCTGATCAGTGTCGTGCACGGGACAAAACTTAGCCATCAACAAGGCTTTAAAATCCTCCCAACTCATACCATACATTACATCTCTTCCTTTGCTCATCAACAGAGTATTCCACCACTCCAATACTTCACCCTTGAACATAAGGGCTGAATACTGAATTTTCTCAACATCAGAACACTTACTAGTAATTACGATTGTTTCCATCTCCTCGAGCCACCTCACGGTTGAAATGGCTCCTTTGTCACAATGGAACTCTTTTGGTCCATAGTATTTGAAGTCTTTAAAAGAACATCAACTAATTTTGAGTTTCTTGAACTTTTGTTCAACGCCTCCACCGGCGTTTGATTCGTGGAAACTTTCATCTTGATGAGATTTTCTAGGACGAGGTTTTTTGGATTTTCGGGAGGGATGAATAGAAGGATTAACAGATTGTGAATTTCGAGATTTCCTAGAGTGAGATCTATTCATAGATTCTTCCCTAACAACATCTTTTATCATCTTTTGTATTTTTTTCATGTATTTCTCGGGAATATCTTCCTCTCTCTCATTCTCGGGGCCTTTCCCATTGGCTTTAATATCTCTCTCTCTCTACGAGCATTCTCGTTATTGTTACTTTGTTCAGACATGTTTTTCTTTCTTTATTAATTTGGTCTGAAAATTTTAACAACATTTTTATTTAAACACATGTTTTATTTATTAAACACATATATATATCCCAAGGATATATATTTTACAATGCACATATATATATATCGTTCCCACGATATATATAACTGGTCCTATCCCTAAAGAGAACGTTTCATACGTTCTTTATTGTACACACATTACATACAAACTATTTTACACACATAGTCTTCACATCACCACCATCTTCAGTCCTTTAAGAACTTCTTCACAACCTTCGTTAGTTTGTTGCATTTACGAAGGAGTGGCTTTCCAACCTTCTTCTTTTTCTTCTCTTCCTCATCTATCTTCTTCCTCCAGTCGTCGGTCTCATGCAATGCACGATCCAGATGTTCCTCATACGACTGCGGGACTATGTTGGGATATCCGTACTGCGGAGGTGGGTTGCGATAACCCAGAGTTACCATCTCGTAATGATTTCTCGGCTCCGGATATGGAACATAGTCCATGTTTGATGAAAGATAGAGGTAGGTCTTGGCAGCTTGGTTCTGTTCACGGATTTCATCTGCTTGTTCTTGAATGGAAGGAATTCTCCCTTGAAATGGCGGAAAGATTGATGAAGCTTGGTTCCTCAATTGTTCCAAATATTGCACATACGGATCAACGGAACAGTGGCTTGGATTTCTGGAAGTGAGTGATTCATTCATTGAGTTTGATATTTCGTTAGGGTTCTCAGAATGCTCTTCTTCCATTTCTTCCTCGGACTCCTCCACCAGGTCCTCATCATCTTCATCTTCCTCGGGATCGGAATTCTCCTCTTCCATTGGTTCTTCCTCCTCCATGGGTTCCTCTTCCTCTTCAGGTTCGTCTTCCTCCACAGGTTGTGTAGTCGCAATGTTTATGGGGTGGCATCTAGAAGCTTTCAAAAGGCATCATTACCCTCATTTTGGGCTTGCGGGACGGCACTGCATTACTCTTTGGTTGGGAGCAAACATCATTGAAAGTAGAGCTTCCGGTAAACCATCGGCATGGGTCGGAATGACACTGCATCCAGTCGGAGGATGGGCTTCGTGGTTCTTCCCTTATGGGTCGGTTTGAAAGGAAGTTATAGGATGGGTGTGCATTTGGGAAATATCCAGTGGGATAGTTTTGTGGTTCTTGTGATGGTTGATACATCGGCATGGTTGGTGGGTGATAGCTGGAGTGTCTCGGTGGCTCAACACTTGGCTTGGGTGGACTATCGGGTACTTCTATCGGGTAATGCTTACTTCCAGGGTAATATAAGGGTTTGGACAAATCTCGTTCCATGTCTTGATCAAAGAACGCTTCATAATATCCATCGCTCATGTTATCCTTGGGGTAAGGTTCGGCTATACCGGCTTCCTTGGCCTTGCGAGTAAAATTCTCCATGAGAGCTTTGAATGACATCTAACAATTTTGGGTGGTTAGAATGTAGAGAGGGATAGAAAGGTTACCAGCCTATCTTATCTTAAAACAAATAATCAAATAATTTCCTATCTTGGATCGAAGCTTGGGTATTGTTTTATGACACCCAATTCGCTAAGATCGATGGCTCTGATACCAAACTTGTCACACCCCCATCTAGGACCTAGGAGTGCGACCCATAAGTTGGTATCGTGTTTGTATATAAATTAGAGTTGCGTTAGTTTGCGGAAGTCTTATAAAACTTTAAGGATCGAAAGTGTAATTTACATATATAATCAAAAGACGGGAATTATAAAATACCCGTTTAAGTTTGTTACAAAATATTACTTGTTTATGTTTTACAAACCACCATGTTAAACTTATACAAAAAGAATCCGAGCCATCAGATATTAGTACTTCATCATTTCCAAGCTCTAACTTTTTTCACCTGCAAAATGTAATAAAATACGTCAGCAACGAATGTTGGTGAACAAGCTGACGCAAAAATATATCTTTTACTTTATTACCCCTCGAGACTACGCCTGCCTCGGCCCAACGTGGCTTAGGAATAACAAAGTCAAATAACACATTATAAATATGAGCCTCTACGCTAGGTCACCTCAGCAAACACCGCAACGTTCGACTTAGTTAAGTACCCGTAAATATACACGTAAGGTCGTACTCCCTGCAGGAAAGCGTCCTACGACCAAGGGTGGTGCGATCATGCCCATACATCGCATAGTACCACCTATGTAAGGATCCAGACATACGTATACCACAACCTGAGGGCTAGGTTTATACCCTTATTCATAACGGTTTTAGAAACACATAGTTTCTTGTAAACAATTTCAAATAACATGTTTGACTCATTTTAAAATAAGTAAAAGTTTTGGGGGCGTATTCACCTTTTCTCTTTAGGATCGGCTTTACTCACCGTCCAAAGGTCTTTCCCTTTCTTTATCTCGCACCTATAGTACGGGTATAAATATTTGTTAGTCGGATACACGATCCGGCTTAAGACCTTTAGTCTTATATCTCAATCCTCGATGAACCTTTAGTTCATTTTCTTTTACTTGAAAACCTTTAGTTTAAAAGTAAATTATAAACCTTTAATTTATATTCAAAACCCGACGTTTCTTCTTCTCCAAGAAACGTAATCATTTTCTTTTATTATTTAAGAATACTCTTTATTCATTAAATAATATTTTCATAACAAAGAATATATACATATATACTTACACACTTATATATGTAATCACAATATTCATAATCATTCTTTCATTCATTTCTTTATTATGTTTTCTTTTCTTTTCTTTTATCGAGGTATCGAGTATAACCTCGACTTAAGGCTTAAGCCTTTAATATAATATTGAATTATATTGAATTTGTTATTACGCCTAACCTTATTGGTGTATAGAAACTCTAAGAGAATTGAGCAGCACTTCGACGCCGCTTTACTTTTCTCGATCAACTTTGATATGCCAGCTTCAACAATCGTTGTCACGTCTTTCGGGACTCTTTGCCACAATGACACCTTCTTGATGAATGAGGGTGGAGGGTGGTATAAACTTTAAGGAAATGTCGATACACAAACGAAAGATTCGAGGCACGCTAAACGAGGAAATGAGGCACGAACTTCGAGGTATTCTAGTGAGAGAGTAGTGAGAGGTTAGAGCTGATTTTGGGTTGCTTGGAATAAGATCCCATGGCCGCTATTTATAGGCAAAATCTTGGGTCTCATCGCGTACCGCGCCCGAGCTCCTGAGCACCCCGTCGCGTACCGCGACGTAGGGTTGATGACGCAGAGGGTATGTCGGCCACGTGTCGACCACGTGGTAGTCACCGCTCCACGTGGTAACACGTGGCGGCAGTGTTGCCACGTGGTGACACGTGTCATACTGTGTCAGACTCCCCATCGCGTACCGTGATGGGAGTCTCTTCTAACCTGTCGCGTACCGCGATGGGTCAGGAAAATCAGATTTTACAATTTAGACCCTCAACTTTGGAATTTGGCAATTTAAGTCCCTAGACTTTGAAAAGTTGATACTTTGAACTCGAAATTTTCATGATGTTACATCCGACGCATGATTTGGAACTAGCAGCAGTAGTGCATGCCTTAAAGATATGGTGGCATTACCTGTATGGTACTAAGTGTACTATTTATACGGATCATAAAAGTACTTCTTCGAGCAGAAAGAACTGAACATGAGACAGAGGATGTGGTTAGAATTAATAAAGGATTACGACTGCGACATTAAGTACTATCCTGGTAAAGCTAATGTGGTCGCCGACGCGCTAAGTCGTAAGAATAAGGAAGTCCTTGCAACAGTGAAATCATACCAGCTGATTATGAACTCAAGCCTTTTTGAAGAGATTGTCAAGGTACAGTCAGAGGTGCTAGTAGATGAAGGGTTAGTTAAGAAAGAAAGGATTTATGGCCAGTAGGATGAGTTGATGGAAAACACTCATGGTGTTAAGGCTAGATTTGACCGTATGTGGATTCCACGCTATGGAGATCTCAGAGGTCGAATCTTAGATGAAGCTCACAAATCAAGATACTCGATTCATCCTGGAGCTACAAAGATGTACCAAGATTTGAAAAGATATTACTGGTGGCCAGGAATAAAGAATGATGTAGTAGACTATGTCAGTAAGTGCTTAACTTGTTTACAAGTCAAAGCCGAACATCAGAAGCCTTATGGAAAAATGCAACCGCTTGATATTCCTGAGTGGAAATGGGAACACATCACCATGGATTTCATAACTAAGCTACCTCGTACATCTAAGCATCATGATACCATTTGGGTGATAGTGGACCGTTTGACCAAAAGTGCTCACTTTATGCCCATACGAGTGGCTATCTCGTCAGAAACGTTAGCAAGCTTGTTCATAAAAGAGGTTGTATCTAAACATGGGGTACCGTTATCAATTTTGTCTGATAGAGATACTCGATTCACTTCGATGTTCTGGAAGAAATTCCATGAAGCTATGGGGACAAGATTGAACATCAGTACGGCGTATCATCCTCAAACAGATGGACAGTCTGAAAGGACGATCCAAACCCTTGAGGATATGCTACGTGCTTGTGTTTTAGACATTGGTGGAAGTTAGGATGATCATCTGCACCTAGTAGAGTTCTCCTACAACAACAGCTACTATTCGAGTATTGGTATGCCACCGTTTGAGATGCTTTACGGTAGACGATGTAGAACCTCGGTATGTTGGGGAGAAATTGGTCAGAAGGAGATGGGAAGTTTAGAAGTTGTGAAAGAAACCTCATCAAAGTTTGATCAGATCAAAGCAAGAATGAAAGCCGCTCAAGATAGACAGAAGTCGTATGCTGATAAGCGGCGACGACCGATTGAGTTTAACGTTGGTGACAATGTGATGCTCAAGGTCTCGCCTTGGAAGGGAATTATTTGATTTCGAAAGGGGAGGAAGTTGAGTCCAAGGTACATTGGACCATTTAAGATTTTAGATCATGTGGGTGAAGTAGCTTATAAGCTGGATTTACCCGATGAGTTAGAAGGAATTCATTCAACCTTCCATGTTTCTCATTTAAGGAAGTGTCTGGCCGATGACACGTCGCACGTGCCATTGATGGACATAAAGGTTGATGAACAATTGAACTACATTGAGCAACCGATAGAGATTGTTGATCGCTAGGAAAAGCAGCTCTGTCACAAGGTTATACCATTGATGAAGGTGATATGGAAGCATCGAAAAGGATATGATGCCACCTGGGAAGCTGAGGATGATATGCACAAGCTTTACCCTAGACTGTTTATGTAATGGTTAGGTTTCGGGGACGAAACCTCTTTAAGGAGGGAAGACTTGTAACATCCCAAAATTTCAAGAAATAATATTTTAAAAATTATTTCTTATGATAAACGAGTTTACTTGATTTGGCAAAGGAATAATAAAATATTAAGAGGGAATTTAATAGGCTAATTAAAAAGGAATTAAACATGGACCAAAGAGGAAAGATGGGCTTAGGGTCCATGGGCTTAAGGGAGTATAAATACCCCCTTAAACCCTAAACCTTTCCATTTCCATCCATCTTATCCATTTTTACACCTTAAAACACACACTTAAGCCAACCATTCCCTCCCTAGCCACCGGCCACCCTCCGATTACTCAACCGAGCATCGTAGCTTAGGATCTTCAATCATAAAAGCAAGATAACAAGTCCAAGATCGTATACCAAGCAAACCGTAACTAGAAACATCAAAAATGGTATGTTTTGATCTTAAAGTTTACGTTTTTATTAACGTTTAGTCTCGAAACTTTAACTTAGAGTAGATCGGGTATAAACGAGTATTAAAGTTGTAAACTTGATGATAAAACGAGTGTAACGAACCCGAAGTTAGAACAGCTCTTTTAAAGGAAAACCCTAGATCTATTCTCTAAACGTTCACCATAAAGGTTCGTGCTTTATGTTACAAACGGGTCAAGATTGGACAGCTAATGGTCAAGGGAACGTTTAGGGATTAGGGCCAAATCATGAAATATGTTTTGAGGTTGTGAACTATGCGATGACATGAACCCCCGAACAGAAGACCACTAACTTCGCTACCTTAAGTTCGTTGGGGTATAAATTCGCATGTATACAAGTTCGCTACCTTAAGTTCGCTTGTATACAAGTTCGCCTACTGTGAACTTCGCCTAATACAAGTTCGCTTACTTAAGTTCGCTGAATGTTTAACTTAGCTAATGTTAAGTTCGCTAACGCTAAGTTTGCTGAATGTTTAACTTCGCCAAGATTAAATCCGCCTAAGCCAAGTTCGCTTGCTGTATAACTTCGCTGGTTATAAGTTCGCTTGCTTATAACTTGTCCAATTAAAAGAAAACTAATACTAGGCCTTTAGATTAGATTAGATTAGACGAGCATTGATACGTGTAACCTATATACAATTAGCAGAGCACAGTTAAGGAAGGGAATCACGATAAACGGAGAAAGGAACAGAATTCAGGTGAGTTTCTAGCCCCACTTCCTTGTTATGTTTTCGGGGATGTGTGCATACTCGATGTGATAGTTAATACACTTACCTTAAGTGGTAAGTGTATGCCTTGTATGATTTATGTATAATGATTGCTTGACGGTGCGTGAACGATCTTCGGATATTACATGTACTGTATGCATGCAGGTGAGTAGAATGAGGCAGCTTGCATGAGGGGAAGCACATGGCATGATCTTGAAGAAGCTGGCATCTCGAGAAATGTTATGTTATCTTAAAAGGCAATGTTTTATGTTTAAATGATTTGAATGCTCGATAAGACAAGAATTATGGTTATGAAATGTAATGGTTTGAATGTTTTTGATATTCCACGAATGTTTTAATTAACTCTGATATTTAGAACTGCGTTTATGAGTAAATCCAACACCAAATGTAGGGCACCGGTAACGGGGCCTTACACTTTGTCACCATGGAACTCTTTTGGTCTATAGTACATAAAATCTTTGAACGAACACCCACTAATTTTGAGTTTTTTGAACTCACGTCTAACTCCATCATCGGCGTTAGACTCATGAACACTCTCTTCGACTCGAGACGGTTTCGGACGAGATTTTTCGGATTTTCAAGAGGGATGAACGGAAGGATTAACAGATCGGGAATGTTTGGATTGTCTAGATTGAGATCTAAACTCGGATTCTTCCCTAACAGCTTTCTTAATCATCATTTGAATTTTATTCGTGTACTTTTCGGGAATTTCTTCCTCTCGTTCATTCTCGGGGCCTTTCCCCTTGTCTCTTATTTCTTTTTCTTTTCGAGCGTTCTCATTGTTGTTACTTTGTTTAGACATTTTTCTTTTTCGTTTTCAATTAAGTCTGAAATTATAACAACATTTCTTTTATTAAACACACATTTTATTACATACACATATATCTATCACAAGATACATATATATATATATATATATTTATTTTATATTACACATACGTGTATATATATATATATTGTTCCAACGATATATATATATATATAGATCACCTTATTATTACATAAGAACGTTTCATATGTTCTTTTATTTATCACATAACACAAATAATCTACATTATACACATAACTTCACATGGCCATCACCTTCAGTCCTTCATGAACTTCTTCACAATCTTCGTTAGTTTGGTGCACTTACGAAGGAGTGTTTCTGCCACCTTCTTCTTTTTGTTTCCTTCCTCGTCTACCTTCTTCCTCCAGTCATCAATTTCGTGCAAAGTGCGGTCCAAGTGCTCTTGATATGACTGTGGGACTACGTTGGGGTATCCATACTATGGAGGTGGGTCGCGGTAACCCGGTGTCACCATCTCGTAGTGATTCCTTGGTTCTGGATACATAACGTAATCCATATTGGTTGAAAGGTAAAGGTAAGTCTTGGCAGCTCGGTTCTGCTCTCGGATTTCATCGGCTTGTTCTTGGATTGATGGAATTTCTCCTTGGAATGGTGGGAAGCTTGATGATGCTTGATTCCTGAGTTTCTCAAGGTATTGGACTTACGGATCCACAGAACCATAGCTTACGTTTTGGGAAGTGAGTGATCCTTCCATTGGGCTTGACATCTCATTGGGATTCTCAGGATGCTCTTCTTCTGGTTCTTTCTCAGACTCTTCCTCAGGGTCCTCCTCTTCTTCGAGATCCTCCTCTTCATCGGGATCTTCCTCTTCTTCGGGTTCTTCTTCTTCCGGTTCATCTTCCTCCATGGGTTGTGTAGTCTAAATGTTTATTGGGAGCATCTGAAAACTCTAGAAAGGCATCATAATCCTCATTTTGGGCTTTCGGGACGGTCCTTCTTTATTGTTTAGATGAGAGCTTACTTCATTAAAAGTGGAGCTTCCGGTATACCATCGACATGGATCAGAGTGGCATTTCATCCAGTCGGAAGATGGGGATCTCGGTTCTTCCTTGATAGGTAAATTGGAAAGAAAGGCATACGATGGATGCGGATTTGGCAGTATATATCCGGTTGGGAAATATTGTGGTACCTCCGATGGTTGGTACGTCGGTATTTCGGAAGGTTGATACATCGGTACGGTTGGTGGATGATAACTTGAGTGTCTTGGTGGTTCAATACTTGGTTTCGGTGGACTCTCAGGAACGTCTATCGGATAGTGTCTACTTCCGGGATAGTATAAAGGTTTGGACAAGTCTCGTTCCACATCTTGGTCAAAGTATGCTTCATAGATACATCACTCATGTTGTCTTCGGGGTAAGGTTCGGCGATTCTGGCTTCCTTAGCTTTGCGCACAAATTCTTCTATATGAGCTTTGAATGACATCTAATATTATGGGTGGTTTAGAATGTGGAGTGGTAAAGAAAGGTTACTAGCCTATCTTATCCTTAAAACACATAAACATTTATTTCCTATACTTGGATCGAAGCTTGGGTATTGTTTTATGATACCCAATTCGCTAAGATCGATGGCTCTGATACCAACCTGTCACACCCTCATCTAGGGCCTAGGAGTGTGATCCATTAGTTGGTACCATAGTTGTAAATAAATCAGAGTTGCGCTAGTTTGCGGAAGACTTATAAAACTTTAAGTATCAAAATGTAATATATATATATATATATCAAAGGACGGGATTATAAAATACTCGTTTAAGTTGTTAACAAAACATTACTTGTTTATAATTACAAACCACCTATTTTAATATGTTAAGTGTTTTACAAAACAAATCCGAGCCATCGGATTAATATAGCACTTCGACACTTCCAAGCGCTAATCTTGTTCACCTGCAAAATGTAAGAAAATACGTCAGCAACGAATGCTAGTGAACACGCTGACACAAAATATTTTCTTTTACTTTATTACCCCTGGGGACTACGCCTGCCTCGGCCCATCGTGGCTTAG
Source organism: Bidens hawaiensis (assembly GCF_021521415.1). NCBI lineage: Eukaryota > Viridiplantae > Streptophyta > Magnoliopsida > Asterales > Asteraceae > Bidens > Bidens hawaiensis. The sequence continues at coordinate 176,100 of NW_027494551.1, read as the reverse complement.
GAATAACAAAGTCAAATAACACATTATAAACTCGAGCCTCTACTCTAGGTAACCTCAGCAAACACCGCAGCGTTCGACTTAGTTAAGTACCTGTAAATATACACAACGGTCGTACTCCCTGCAGGAGAGAATCCTACGACCAAGGGTGGTGCGATGTGCCCATTCACCGCATAGTACCACCTATGTAAGGATCCATACATACGTATACCACAGCCTGAGGGCTAGGTTCATACCCTTATTTATAACGGTTTTAGGAACACATAGTTCCTTGTAAACAATTTCATATAACACGTTTGACTTATTTGAAAAACAAGTTTAAAAGTTTGGGGGCGTATTCACCTTATCGCTTTAGGATCGGCTTCAATCACCGTCCAAGGGTCTTTCCCTTCTTTATCTCGCACCTATAGTACTAGTATAAACATTTGTTAGTCGGGTACACGATCCGGCTTAAGTCCTTTAGTCTTATTTTATATCTCAACCTCGATGAACCTTTAGTTCATTTTCTTTTACTTGAAAACCTTTAGTTTAAAAGTAAATTATAAACCTTTAGTTTATATTAAAAACCCGACGTTTCTTCTTCTCCAAGAAACGTATTCTTTTTCTTTTATTATTTAAGAATACTCATTATTCTTTATATAATATTTTCATAACAAAGAATATATATACATATATACTTACACACATATATACGTATTCACAATATTCAATATTCATTCTTTCATTCATTTCTTTGTTATGCTTTCTTTTCTTTTATCGAGGTATCGAGTATAACCTCGACTTAAGTCCTAAGCCTTGAATATAATGTTATATTATATTGAATTGTCGTTACGCCTAACCTTAGTGGCGTATTGGAAACCCTAGGGACTCGAGCAGCACTCCGACGCCGCTTCACTTTTCTTGACACGCAAATAAAGGAACGCCAAATCTTCAATACTTGTTGGCACGTTTCTCAAGACTCATCGCCATGATAACAAACACCTTCTTGGTATGTGGGTGGAGGGTGGCATGAACTTCGAGGAAACGTCGACACGGAAATCGAGGATCGGGACACGTTTTACGAGGAATATGGCACGTTTATCGAGGTATGGTTTATATATTCTAGAGAGAGAGTAGAGAGAAGTGAGAGCTGATTTTGGTGTGCAAAAATGAGCTGCCCTTGGCCGCTATTTATAGGCAAAATTTTGGATCACATCGCGTACCGCGATGGTTCCTTTGCCTAGCTCGTCGCGTACCGCGACGTAGGCTGGCTGAGTCACAAAGTATACCTGCCACGTGGCGACACATGGCGGTAGTGTTGCCACGTGGTGACACGTGGCAGCAAGCAGTGCCACCGTGTGCCACATGGCACACGTGTCACAACGTGTGAAACACCCCATCGCGTACCGCGATGGGTGTCCTTTCTGATCCATCGCGTACCGGGATGGATCAGAAAAACAGATTTTACAAATTAAACCCTGGAGTTTGGAATTTGGCAGAATTAGTCCTTATACTTTGGAAAGTTGATACTTTTAACTCGAAATTTTCACGATATTACATGTATACAACCTTACCTCTACCCCGTAGGAATAGAGATGTTGCTTCCGGTGAGACCCCCGGCTCGATAGTAGTTTTGAATCAAGCCTTGGACATGAGGCACATAACAATCAACAATCGGGACACCGGCCGATTGGTGCAAGTCCCCTTGTTTTTCGGCTATCAACGCCACCAGATGATGCCTGATTTTAATATTATTTTTACGAGATTAGTAAAATAATGTTAAAATTAGTGCAATTTCACTTTTTTCCACCCGAAGGTTCACACATTTATACATTATACAAATTTAACCCTAAATTAAACTATTATCCAGTTATGTTTCTCTCTTCATACTCTAGGGACTAAAGTGAAATTTCTATATATTATAATTACTCAACCCATTTACCCATTATATAACCCAAACGCGAGACCCAATTAGCGAACCTGGACACCCAATTCATTAGCTTGGACCTCAATTCTCGTCACAAACAAAGTAATTGAATCAAAATATATGTTATACTTGCCTAATGCGGCCTACCGACAATCACAATTATGTTATATCGATCAAAATGGATTCGTTTTGCCTAATATGTTTGCCCACACTAACTCGTTCTTAATATACAAGTTAATATAAACTATAATTCAATTAAACATAAAGTTATAATCCTCTAACCCTCGCCATCATAACCCCTATACTTAATTACATCCTTATTCGTTGTTTGATCGTTTTCTTGATTTCGCCTTGCTCGGCAACTTTTCTCGTAATTAAACCCTCATATAGCATCATAACAGGCTATCTCGTCAGAGCTTGATCTACAGTTGTATTTCTTATCAATCATTATCTTATTGCTCATTTGATAAGGTTAGTACTCACCCCGCCTTTTTTACTTGTTTTTTCAATGTTTTGGAGACATATGCGTATTTACAGTACTTTCTTATTAATATTATCCACATTAGCAACTGTTATCCTGTGTGTATATCAGTTTACTTGCTTCATTTTACCACATTCGGAGATGTTCATCATTATAGTATGATCATACGACATATGCGTAACTTGCTATTTGCTTACTTGTATTATTTTTACCGCATTCGGATATGTCCATCATAATAGTATGATCATGCGACCTTCATAGTGGCCAACGTCCAATCGCATGGCAATGGTTTCACCGACAACCCATTTTTGGTAACCAATGCCTAATTCGCATGGCAACGGTTTAGCCCTTTCTTTATTATTTGTTTGAATTGTGAAAATGTTAGGGCTTAATTGTTATCTCACAGGAACAGTTTTCATTTTCCCTTAAATATTATATTGTATCTCAATTAACAGGTGTTTTACTTATCAATCTCGTGTTGACAAAAACTATTATTATTTTGTACGCATATGCAGGGTACCGTTTGAACTGATTTATCAAGATTTATTGAAGAAATTAGGGATTGATATGCTAGAGAAAGATTATCAAGACTTAAAATTAATTTGGACTATTTATTTCATTGCTTGTTTTATTTATGAATGATGTACTTGCTTTATTTGGATTTTGTTGAATATTTAAATTAAATAAATAGATATTGTCATTTTAATTATTGCATGATAGTACCTTGAGAGATGAGAGCAATTCCGGTAACATCATATAAAGCACGTTGAAATAAATTCAAGAGAAATTGTTAACATAAAATGTGACTGAAGATCTCAAAATTATTGGTAACAGTGGATAAAATTGGTAGTAGTGGTGTTTAGAATAGAGTACTGTTAGGAAAAATGTTATGTGTGAAGGCAAAATTTATGGGTTTAAGAACATGCAAGAGTGAATAATCAGTGATGGGGTTTCAGAGCTAGCACGATGGTATAACATAGGTGGTATATTGGTGAATGTTAGGTAGTGATGAGATGAAATGTGCACTGATATATCAAATATGGTCTATGAAAACTAAACCTACCTACACACCCAAGATTACCTTGAGGAAAACCTCCTAAATTACCCTATCAAAGTAGTATAAAATGTCTTTTAAAGAGTATTTTAATTTTAAATCACAATAGAAAATGCGTAAGATTTTATTTTAGCTCTTTCACTCAAACAATAACTTAATTTTGTTTATCAACAAAATTTTTAGAAATCACTATTTCTATAACCCTTCATATCCTCTTCTTAAGCATAATTTGATCTTGATATGGTTACTAGAATAGTATCATTTCTAACGTTAGATTCTTTAATTAAAAACACTGATAATTATTTTTTTATTAAAATCCACGAGTCTTAACAATGCCACTCACATACACATATATCACCAGTGCCAGAGCAATAGAAATCTACATTCGGCCCTCTTTTATTTACACATTCTATTCTGCAGGTATCGAAATCACATGGGTAAAGATTCCAAGATTCTGAACACGCATGTGCTATCCCTGATTAGTTAGCCATATTGTTGGTGCATAATGTCAGTAGTTCATAGTCTAGTGTCTGTAATCGAGTCTGTAATGTTAATTATGTTTTATATATGTCTTAAGCGAAGTTACTGACAAGTTCGCTGTTTAGGCGAACTTGTTAGTCAAGCGAAGTTATGGACAACTTCGCCTGAACATGCCAGGCGAAGTTGTCGTGTATTTATATACCTAGGTTACGGCTGAATAGAAAAGTAATGAGAGTTAGTTTGAGTTGTTACGAGAGCTGTAACGTGTGTCTGTAATAGTGATATCGTATCACGTGTTTGAGTTATAATATAACGTGTTCGTTTATCGTATCGTGTGTTCGTGTGATTCGTGTTCTACGCTCGTAACGATCTACGCAGGGATTCTGCACCTGAGTTGATCGAGATATCTCGTGCGATCCGTCCAGGGAACCTACAATTGGTATCAGAGCATTTGCTCGATTGTGTGGTTCGGGATATTCACGCGGGTGTAGAAATCGTCCCGTTTTGACTATTCGCGGGACGTGTTTTCTGTGTTTTTGAGTCAATCTTACCTCCTACCATCGTATTCAAGCCTTTGCACCGTCAAAAACCTCGTAAAATCCAGATTTCAGATCTGCGAAAACGTCCGTGTTCATCAGGCGAAGTTGCCGTCAGGATACGTAGGGTTTCGGCGAAGATATAAGGTTAAGCGAAGTTATCCACAGCTTCGCCTACCTTCTCAAGTTCGCCTAACTCAGCGAAGTTCTCTACAACTCCGCCTACCTCCTAAGTTCGCTTACCTTGAGCGAAGTTAATCATCAGCGAAGTTCTTCGGGTTTCTTTGTTTTCGAGAAAGATGTCGTCAATTAACATCTCTGAGTTAGTAAAGATGGAAGTAGAAGCAGGGTCAGCTACTAAAGCCCCAAGGTTGCTGAAGGGAACCGATTTCGTTGCATGGAAGGATCGGTTCATACAATACGTCAAATACCAGGATGCGAAGATGTGGGTATGCATCCAGGATGGTTATATTCCACCAGTTATGGAGTATGAAGGTCGTGATCAAATCAAAAAGTATAGCAAAATGGAAGAAGAAGAGAAAAAGATGTATGAGGCCGAGAGCAAGGCTCATGCTGCTATTACTATGGCTCTTCCACAAGAGATCCTTCATACGTTTAGAAAGTATACGTCAGCAAGAGAGCTTTGGGAAGCTCTTGAGAACAGATTTGAAGGGAATGTAGGAATCCGTCCTTCCAAGATAAAATTGCTCAAAACCCAGTTCTCAGTCTTCAAGTATTTGAAGAATGAATCCTTAGATGATATTATCACTCGATATTACCATCTGATGACTGAATTGAGCAACTATTCTATTTCCTACCGAGAAGAAGAAATAGTTGAGAAGCTTCTAGATGCTCTCCCACCAAAATGGGAGATGTACACTGTGCTGATGAGGGAAGACAAAGACTTTCCCACATATGATCTAGAAACGGCAGTCAACAAGCTCAGAACCTTTGAGCTTAACATGGTTAGAAAGGAGACACCTACGGATCAGGTACAAGATCCAGGTATGTATGGAGCTAAAGTCAACACTAGCTCAGGATCGAAGACTGAATCTGCTGCCTACTACTCGAAGGGAGAGTCGGGCGCAAACTCATCACATGAGGGTCATGTGTCAGTCAACACAAATGGTGATGTTTGCTATGTAGCAGGTGGATCGAGTGGTTCTCAACCCCAGGTAAGCAAGAGTAGTTACTCTCCAAGTATTCCCAGCAACAACTACTCTAAGATGCCTATGAGTGTCAAATCTGCTGAAGAGCAGTTTGGTCTCTATGCTTCTTTTATTGCTTCCTATGAGAACTACATTTAGGGGAAGATTGTTGATCCAGCTATGTTGGATGAAGACTATGACCAGATTGATGCTGATGATATGGAAGAAATGGATCTACAATGGCAGATGGCCATGATCGTGAGAAGAGTGAAAAGGTTTATGAATAAGACCGGAAGAAAGTTTGTCGGTGGAAGGCCAGGGTTCAACAAAACGAAGGTAAGATGCTACAATTGTCAGCAAAACGGTCACTTTGCAAAGGAATGCAGGAATGAGCGTGTAGAACGAAGTCAGGGAACCTACAATTGTGAAGGAATCTTAGTCGGTTATGTTGTTGGGACACCCAACAGACGTGTCTTTAATACATCGACCAGCAAGGTTGAGGTGGTGTGTAACACCGATATCACAAGTTACCAACCGCCAAAACCAAGCAACGGACCTGCTGAGTTTTTCGACTATGTTAAACTTTTTAAGTCTTTTAACATACCGTATTTGGATATTGCTGAAGAAGAATAGAGAGTTGCTACGAAGATGATCCTTGATGAGGAAGAAAATCTATTGCAAAGACAGCTGATCGATAAATGTCAACCTTCCTCATCAAATGCTATCGATACCCCTGCTGCCTCGACTGAAGAAGAATTTTTCAATCCGTTTCACTCTCAGCAAGAAACAATCATTGACGAGCTCTCTTCTAATTTGGAAGAAAATTTGCATGTCGGTTCTGTTCCGACCACGAGAATTCATAAAGATCACCCTTTGGAGAATGTGATTGGTGATGTGTCCTCCGGTGTACAAACAAGACGTAGCTTGAATGAGCACACCTGTGTTTACACAAGCATTAAGGAGACAGGCATAATCAACGAATGCTTGTACACCTGCTTTATAAGCCAGATTGAACCGAAGAACTATCAAATGGCTCTAAAGGACAGCTCGTGGGTTGAAGCCATGCAAGAAGAGTTGGCTCAATTCAAGAAAATGGAAGTATGGGATTTGGTTGAAAAACCGAAGAATGTGCATGCGATAGGCACAAAATGGGTGTTTAAGTGCAAGAGAGATGAGAAAGGGATTATTATAAGAAACAATGCGAGGCTAGTCGTTAAAGGTTTTAATCAACAAGAGGGAATTGATTATAATGAAGTGTTCGCTCCTGTGGCAAGATTGGAAGCCATTAGATTGTTTTTGGCATTTGCTGCTTATAAAAAGATGAAGGTTTTTCAGTTGGACGTAAAGAGTGCATTCCTAAATGGGAAAGTTGATGAGGTTGTGTATGTTGAGCAACCTCCGGGTTTTCCTGACCCAGACTTTCCAGACCATGTGTACAAATTAAGCAAGGCATTGTATGGATTACATCAGGCACCTCGTGCCTGGTACTCAACTTTATCAGATTACTTGCTTGAAAATGGGTTTGAAAGAGGGAAGATTGATAGCACGTTGTTCTTCAAGAGAGAAGGAAGCGACTTCCTGCTGGTGCAAGTCTACGTGGATGACATTATTTTTGCTGCATCAAAAGTCTCCATGTGTCAAGATTTTGAGGCCGTCATGAAGAAAAGGTTTGAAATGAGTGCTATGGGTGAACTAACTTTCTATTTAGGATTGCAGGTTGATCAGAAGAAGGAAGGGATGTTCATTTATCAGACCAAGTATGTCCATGATGTGCTCAAACGTTTCAAGATGGAGGACAGCACTCCATTCGATACTCCAATCTGCGTCAACCATAAATTGGGTGCTGATTCTGACAATGACGCAGATGTGGACCCAACTCAGTATCGGGCTATTATAGGTTCTCTAATGTACTTAACTGCTTCTAGGCCTGATATTATGTTTGCAGTTTGTCTTTGTGCTCGTTTTCAGGCAAACCCAAAGGAATCTCACATGAAGGGTGTGAAGAGGATCTTGCGGTATCTCAAAGGCAAACCGAAGCTGGGGTTGTGGTACGCAAAAGGAGGAGACTTGGAGCTAGTCGCTTACACAGATTCTGATTATGGAGGGTGCAATCAGAGTCGGAAGTCAACAACTGGAGGATGTCAGTTTCTTGGTGGCAGATTGGTGTCGTGGCAATGCAAGAAGCAGACTTCAGTCGCAATTTCAACCTGTGAAGCAGAATACATGGCAGCATCCAACTGTTGCTCCCAGGTTCTTTGGATTCAACAACAGTTGCGCGACTATGGTCTGAATTTCTTACTTACTCCTATTTGCATTGATAACACAGCTGCTATCTCAGTAACTAACAATCCCGTGAAGCACAGTAAAACTAAACATATTGACATACGTCATCATTTTATACGGGATTGTGCTGAGAAGAAACTGATTGTGCTTGAAAAGGTGGATACGCTTGATAATTTCGCTGATCTTTATACTAAAGCGTTTGACAAATCAAGATTTCAAAACCTAATTGAGTTGAATGGGATGATCAATCCCGAGTAACCATGCTTTTTATGTTAAAAAAAAAAAAGGTCACTATCGCTTAGAATTATGTCGGTTGCCTCAGTTTGAAGGACATGTCTTAGGATATGTTTGGTCCTCATTTTCTACTTGTAGAATTTGAGGATAGCCATTAACCAGATGACTGAAAGTGACCGGGGCGGTTTATGATGAGTTTTTCATTCTTTCGCTTAAAATTAGTCGATCATACTTAGTTAGAAGGACACATACTAGTATGTGGTCGGTCCAGCTGATCCATTGGATCTTCGGGATAGCCGTTTACCTGAAGACTTTGTTTTGGTCGGGATAATGTTAAAATTTATTAAAGGGAAATGAAATTATTTTTCAAGTCTACTACTTCGTAAGAAGTTCTATTTGCTATGTTTTAACAGAAAATTGATCCAACCTTGAAAATGATACATATACTGATTCTGTGTGCTTAACTAGTGAAGTTATTAGCCTTAAAAGGCTTTAGGACAGTCATTGTATGTCATGGTAACTTTTATGATGCGTAAAAGTAGATGTGATACAAACTAAATCTACTCGATTTTACGTGGAAACTCCTTAAGAGTTCTGCATGTCTTCATATATGTCTTTCCGAATGATAGGCAGAAAAGCGATTACCCAGTCATACACGAGCCTGTTTGTGTTCTGATTCCCGTAAAGATAGTGTGTGAAGAAACTGCAGTGATTCAGATTCGGGACTTGCAGTTGTTTACTACTCTGAAGTCTATGCAAATGTTTGTTTAAAAAAAAAAAAATATTATGAGTTATTGAAACATTTTAGAGCTAACAATGTCAAGACTTCTCAATCATGGAGTAAGAAAGAGAACGGGAAGCAGATGAAGAGTACTTACAAACTTAATCAGACACTATGGGTCGAGGTCAACTCGGGGTGACTTGGGGAAAGCCAAATACACTTTGAGAATAGATATGAGGCATCATAATCTCTGAGTTGTTGCTCACTTAAATTTTGAGGCATAATTGAACCTAACTCGTATCACAGAAACGATGAAAACCATCTTAAGTTATTTACCTGCCTACAACCTGTTTCTTTATGTCATAATACAGCTAAACATGGATCTATGTGACAGTCACGTAGTTAGTATGATTCCTGTTCGGATCTTTTCTAAAACGTAGTAGTCCCTATCGAGACTGAAATTTGATCCCTTGTACTTTAATTTTTTAAAAAAAGTTTTTCGTACTTAGGTAGTTTATGATTTTATAACTGGTTACTTGGACTTGATCGTGTCATTTAATTCTTTAAAGGGAGTTTTAAAAGTTAATTGCAAAATGTTCAAATTATAAGGGTTGATTTTGTAAATATAGGCGAAGTTGTTAAACAGGCGAACTTGTGAATAACTTCGCCTAGGCGAAGTTAACCGTAACTTCGCCTGTATAACTCCGCTCCTATATAAAGGAATTTTTAAGGTCAACAGTTCATAATTTTCAAAACAAGCGAACTTATCCTCCGTATTTACAGCGAACTTATCCGATTACCAGCGAACTTGTATTTCGATTTCATCTTTGTTCTTTTTCTCAGTTTCCGTTATCGATTCAAGGTTCGTAGTGTCGTCATAGCTTATAATCTTTGTCATTGTTGTTAATCCTAGGTTGTTTCGACAACCGGTTAGTGACCTCAGACGTTCGAACCTTATACCCGGTTTCAAACTTGTTTTAACGTGGTGGTTCACACATTGATCGTCTAGATAACCTTAAAATCATGTTTTTCGGATTCCTTGATCACGAAATCACCAACGGCACGTTGTTTCATAAACCTTACTGTCGCCGATTCAGATTCAGGCGAACTTAAGGTTTGGGCGAAGTTATCCGTAACTTCGCCTGAGGCTTAACTTCGCCTGAGGCGATGTTGTGGTGAGGCGAGTTAACATTAACTTCGCCTGGACCTTTTAACTTATTAGTTATCAGACGAACTTAAAGATGAAGCGAAGTTGTTCCCAACTTCGCCCCAACTTTAACTTCGCCTATACAGATTTTATCACAACTTCGCTCATGGTAACAAGCGAAGTTGTGTTATGCTTTAACATTTATCTAACTTGATTCGTTTGTTGCAGATATGGCTGCAGTAGCAGGTGCTGGAGGTGCTGGAGGAGACGATGGAGATAATCAGAGGCAATTCTTCCCGGGTCATAACATGTATATCACCTTTGACCCGGAAGCGAGCGGTGTTGAGGATTACCGAGAGATAATCACATTCCTCATTCGCTCGAGGATATTCCACGCTATCACTACGACTCTGCCGATTTCCTTACCCAATATCGAGGATTTCTGGCAGACTGTGGAATACGATTGCCGCGTTGAGCCCCCGGTTATGCGAGCAACCGTCAACAATCAAGAGGTTCAGTTCTCATCTGAACAAATACGGGTGGCTTTACGGTTCGGTGAGGAGACTAGGGATGACCCTACAGAGTTTGTGGCTCCGTTCCGTGATGGAGCGTTTCTCCGAATGGGCTATTCTGGTCCATTAGGTGATACTCAGAGGAGGAAGGGTTTCCTACTCGATCAGTGGCGCTTCCTCATGCACGTAATGATTGTCTGCATGTCTGGGAGGAAGGCGGGCACTGATGCTATGGGTGCGACCATGCAGTCAGCAATGACTGCTCTGACTTATAACAAACGTTATAGCTTTAGTCAGATGGTCTTTTACGAGATCGATAGACAGAGAAGAGCGATGGCCCGTGAGAGGTTCATCATGTATCCAAGATTCATTCAGATGATCTTGAATCATGTTGCTCCCACGTTGCCTCAACGACGTCCAATAAGATACGTGGAGAGTGTGAGCAAACGTATCTTCGCTCAATGCCGAACATCCAGCGTGAGGAGCAAGCCTGAAATGCGTCCAAGGCATACTCCACTCTTTGGGTACTTAATAAACCCGGGGTATGTGCCAGCTCGTGGGGATGAGTTCAGAGACCCGGCACCACAACAGGCAGGAGCATCTCAAGCTATACCTGCTGCTCCTGTTGTGTCACCGGAGGAGGAAGTGGGCCTTAATGCAGAATTCGAAGGTCAAGGATTCTTCGATATGGATCGGGTGGATCCAGAGGAGAACGTTCAGATCCCAGTTGAACGTGTCTCGACTGTGCGTGTTACTAGAGCAGCTACGACGGTGGCTGACTCAGATCTTGATGATGTTATGGATGAGGCGAGAAGGATGTTGGTGACTCGAGAGAGGACGTTAGAGAAGAGAAAGAGGACAGTTGATGATAGTGAGTCAGAAGAAGAAGAAGAAGAAGATATTCACAAACTGATCAGACGTTCAAGACGGGAAAGGACAGGTGCAGGTATGGGAGCTGGAGAGACTTCAAGAGTTGTACGGTTCGCTCCATCCGCACTGTCAGGTATGTCGATTGTTCCTACATCTGTACAGGTTACAAGTTTAAGCACCGCGGATGTTCCCGTGGTGGCTACATCAGCTTTCGGCATCCCATCGATCACACTACAGATGACGACTCCAGAGATTGTATCGTTGCCGCCTCCAACGCTTACTCCATCGGAGGTTGTTGCACAATTTATTGAGTCCACAGTCGTTGCAACTGCAGGGTTGTCGGTCACGATACCACCTGCGGTTACGTCCACAACTGCTTCTGATGTCCCGGTTACATTCGAAATCCCTACTGAGTATACTCAAGACACATCTCACATGAGGTTTGATTTCGATGCAACCCTCTCAGACTCGGAGAGAATAGCTGCACTTGAGCGGGTCGTGGCAGAACAATCAAGGGTGAATCTTGTCCAGACCCAGGCTATTCAGCGCCTTGTAGCAGAGAATCAACTACAGTCGTCCCTCCTGGTTGAACATGGGAGAATTATAGATGCTATGAAGGAGTTCTTGGCATCTCAGGGGGAGACAAGCTGTAAAGGCGACGAGTTAAGGACAAAGAAAAGAAATGATAGAGACGATGATCCCAATGCATCGAAAGGTGTAGGTGATGATTTGCCAAGAACTACTCAAGCTCTTGGGACTTCCACAGCTCAGGGGGAGTCTGCAGGTGCAGTTGGTGGTGATGAGGTGGTGATGGTTGATGATGAAGATGATGTGATTGATGCTTTGAAAGAATTAGATGATGATATGTTTAGTGATGATGTGTTGTTTGATGATGATGTGCTGCCAATTGAGGAGATTGAGAAGATTGGCGCACAGATTGTGATTGAAGAAGATGTTGAAGAGGGTGAGATAATTGAGGAAAATGTTGAACACGAGATCCCAGATGTTGAGAAAGCCGATATGGGTAATGAGATGGCAAATGATGAGACTGAATGGGAGGAGCAGCCTAGGTGGAAGGAAGGCTATGCTCATTGGTTTATCAAAACTAAGAAGCCTGCTGTTCCAACCATGTTCAAGAAAAGTTATAATATCAAAGGCTACGCTGAGTCGAAGAAAGGAATTATTTGTTGGCTATATGATGAACAGCTAAAAGTGTTCGTGGTGAAAAGATATGATGGTATTCAATACTTTAAGAGAACGTTGAGATCTCTCAATACATTGCCTGAATGTGAGGTGAAGGATTTGGCTAGATTGGGGTTGATTAATAGAAGTGACGACAACATGCCCAGAGTTATTGGGAAGATCGTGTGGAAAGAAAGTATTAAAGAAAAGAAGTTTGAGTTATTAAAGCCACAGAAGGGAAAGCTAGTGGAAGATAAAGAAAGGGGAATGAGAGCAGATGGCAAGCCTTGGATGGTAATGAAGTACAAACCGATTCGGTGTCTTAAAGATGTGCCGATGAAGACAATGCCCAAGGATGTGTTAAAGAACCTTAAATGGTGGTATGTTGATTGCCAGACTGCTGAAGCCGTGATGGAAGACGAAGACGAACAAGAAGTGCTAAGAGTGTATGATCCGATGCATCTTGTTAATTTATCGAAAGCTGATCTGCAGGTGTTAAATGAAAAGAAGATATTTTATATTCCTGCTTGGAAAGACGAAGCGAGGGAATATCAGCGAGTAGTCACGGTATGTGTGAGAGAAGGAGTACATGCATGAAGACAAAGAGATTGAAGGTTACAAGACAAGTACTTGAAGATCAAGACATGAAGCTACTGCCAAGGGGGAGTCTGTTGGTGCATAATGTCAGTAGTTCATAGTCTAGTGTCTGTAATCGAGTCTGTAATGTTAATTATGTTTTATATATGTCTTAAGCGAAGTTACTGACAAGTTCGCTGTTTAGGCGAACTTGTTAGTCAAGCGAAGTTATGGACAACTTCGCCTGAACATGCCAGGCGAAGTTGTCGTGTATTTATATACCTAGGTTACGGCTGAATAGAAAAGTAATGAGAGTTAGTTTGTTCGAGTTGTTACGAGAGCTGTAACGTGTGTCTGAAATAGTGATATCGTATCACGTGTTTGAGTTATAATATAACGTGTTCGTTTATCGTATCGTGTGTTCGTGTGATTCGTGTTCTACGCTCGTAACGATCTACGCAGGGATTCCGCACCTGAGTTGATCGAGATATCTCGTGCGATCCGTCAAGGGAACCTACACATATATTGATCAATAAAAATAATTAGTAATTTATCGCAGGTGAGCATCAATGTGTTATAAATATGAAGTAATGTATAGCTTACCAACAATCGCGAGTATGAGAAAAGCTACAACATAAATCTTTACGGTTGACATGCTTATAATTTCTTGGTATATTTCAACTAAAAGAATAAACAAGGAAATGGTTCTTTATGATTGTTTATGCATTGTATATATTTATACTCGATTATGGGAGCATGTTTGGAAACATATTTTAATATTAAATAACAATTAATACATGACATTGAATAACAATAAATGTATGACATTAAATAACATTAAATGCATTATTTTATGGTATTAGATGCGACATATATTAACATTTTTGTGTAAAAATTAAAAATTAGAGATTAAAAGAAAGGGATTACTTGTTGGTCGGGGATAAATCTTGTATAATAGTTCTTTAATTTTGTAGTTTTTAATTAGTTTTTCGTTAGAACATTGGTACTTCGAGTATGCTTTTGATTTATAGGTTTTTAAGAGTTAAAGAGACTATTTGGAGACATTTACGAGCATGATTTGAAGTCTCGGGAAGATCGGATCCACTACACAAGTGTTGGAAACGAAAAGAAACAAGGTTGAAATTCAACTCCTAGAGTAAGCTGCTCTGGGATCAGAGTAACGGACCTATTCTGGATACCAAATTAATTCAGAGTAAGGCAGAATGATTCAGAGCAAGGCAATCAGAGTTCAGAGTAAGGTATTTCCACCGAGAGTAAGCTACGCCAGGGGTCAGAGTAGCTTACGCTGATACGCGAAATTCAGATTTAAAGCATGGGCACAGCTGCTATGTAAAGGATAAAAACCCTAACTCGTGAGGGGGGTGATTCCAACCGTTTTTGGGTCGAACTTTGGCCATTTTGGGAGCTCCATAACACCTCCAATCACTACAAGATCTATGCTTCATCATCCAGAATCAAGAATTGAAAATCATATGATAACCATGAGTGGCTAATCTCTCCGATTCATTCCCGGGATATAAAGTTTGTATTTCATTCAGTTTTTAATGTAACCAAGAACATACAATTTGTAATAATCGTTGATTGATCTATGAGTATTGATATTTAGTATTGTTGTGCTTTCAATCGGTTTAGGTTTACGTTGATCAAAACGATTAGTTTGCTAGTTGCTATAGTAATTGATCATAGGGTTGATTTGAATAGATTGAATACAACAAATCATACAATTGCCCTTAGTTGAATCACACTGGCAGGAATGATAACCAGTGCCATGTGTTAGCGATTTTTTATGCCTAAGGATTAACTCGTTAATCGGTCTTTAGTCAGTCTTTGATAATTAATCGGTTAGGTTGCATGAGAAAATGTTAAATTACATTCTTGAACCCCAGGGATGATTCGTTTTTTGTTAATTGCTTGAATTTGTGAATTTGATTAATCATTAATAAACCAATTTAATTGCTTGTGTGATCAGCTATAAAACTCATTACTTCATAACATTATAAATTAGTTACACGATTACATTGACCACGTACTCTTTGTGTTCGACACCCTACTTACCCTAGCTTGCTTACGTGATTAGGAACTTGTTTTAATTGTTTTTTATTATATAGCAACAGTCTGCATCAAAATGGCGCCATTGTCGGGGAGTTAGTGCGCCTAGTGTTTTTCGTGTTATTTGATTTTTGTGTTTATTTATGTTTTAAGTTTAGTTTTAATTTTTAGTCTTTAGTTTAATTTTTTTTTCATTTTACGCGGGGTGTGTTGTTTTACAGGTAACGGGTTTATGCACACCCGCCACTCGGGCAGACAATCACCGCTTATGGGTCAAAACCAAAACCCATCCGTAATCCTAAGCACACAATTGTCAACATAAGAAATTATGATGATTTTTGCTATTGTAAAGGCCCGTATCACTATCGAAATTGTCCAGCAGCTTCACAAAACTGGCAAGAGCGTTGCCGTGGGTGAAGATATACGACGACATGCTATGAAGATGAAGAGATTTGGTCATATTATTCACACTCTGAACAACACTCATCACCAAATTATGATGACTATTATCACTCAGACATGGATGACCAATATGATCAAGAGCTGTATTATGCCAATTGTGAACCGGAGATGCCCTATTTCTCAAGTTCCCAAGACACAGTGAAATCCTACCTTGACAAATTGATAAATATTTTGGCTGAGCATCACAAGGAAGCAGAGAAACAAATTAAATCTCTTGAGGCTAATTGGAACAATCAAAATAATGAAGAGATTATACACACTGAACCAGACTGGGATGAGGATGATTATGAATATCCTTATGAAGAAGATGATTATGAATATTCTCATGGTGAAGGTGAGTATGAAAATCCTCAGCCGTTTGATGAAGAACGGCAAAATACACTACACTCTAAGCTCGATGCCATCATGAATGTGTTAAACCAACAATAGAGACGGATGATGGAAAAAGAAAAGAAAAATGAGCTGAGACATAAAAGAATAGTGTTCTCACTCGATCTAAATATTGAGGACAAAGCTGTAACATCACGAAAATTTCAAGTTAAATACGTCAAGTTTCCAAAGTTAAAGGACCAAATATATCAAAATCTAAACTCAAGGGCTTAAAATGAAAATCATGTCTATTTGTCCTATCGTGATACATTACGGGACAAAGGACAAGCCCATCGCGTATCGCAAAGGGCTTGGTCAAAAAGGAAGAAAGACTGGTCTATGGCGATACGCGATCGCCAAAGACCACGCGATGACGTGGTCTGACAAGTCGTGACACGTGTTGCCACGTGTCAGCAGGTGGCACATGGCCACACCACGTGGCACCGCGTCTGCCACGTGGCAAGCCTATATGGTGACTGGTGATGGCTACGTCGCGATACGCGACGGACAACCCAAGGGCCATCGCGTATCGCGATAGGCCCTCTGATATTGTCTATATATAGCGGAAATGGGTGTCTCACTTTCCACACTCAAAAATCACAGCTCTCTTCTCTCTCTAAGACGCTTACTCTCTCACTAAAAACCATCTCAAAGTTCGTGCCCCGATCCCTCATAAACCGTGCCAAAATACCGGCGTTCCTCGAAGTACGTGCCACATACCATTGATGTTCTAACCAATAAGAAGGTGTTACAATCCCGACCTTCCGATGAATCGCCTCGTAAAGTGTGCCGGTGTAAAAAGAAGTGTTTGTGTCTTAATTTGCGTTCAAGGAAAAGGTGTGAGAGTTGATCAAGAAGATAAAGAAGTTAAAGCGGTGTTGCGGTAATGCTCGATTGTAGGGATTGATAAGCCAAGAAAAGGTAGGCATAATGCACGAATAAAATAATAATAAAATATTGAAAAGGCTTAAAACCCAAAGTCGACGAACGACGGAAATGCCGAGGGGCGAACTGATTGTCACAGCTCTCAAGGTTACTATCATGCATAATATAAGTTTCAATATCTATTCAATAATTTCAAATAACTCAAGTACAAAATACAACTTATCAAACAAACAACAATTACAAATTAAATTCTTGATCATATCTTTTCTAACTTAAATTCTTCACTAACTTTTCACCAACTTGCATTAAATTTCTACGATAACCTGCATATACGTTTAAAATAGAATTTTGTCAACAACACATGTTGAGTTTAGTTGTACATATAGTATATATAACAAAATACGTAGCTGCAAAAAGTCATATGAGAATAACAAATTAACCAAATGAGCAAATATAACTGAGATGTCGAGAAGTACAAAGGCTAACGACTGGCGTATGATAGGTTAATTACCTCGTTTATGTATATAACGATATAAACAATTACCTCGTTTAACAATCGATGATAGGTTAATTAATGAAGAACAGGGCCGGCGATGAGGAGGTCAAAAACAATGATCAAACGGCTACGATAATCCAATTGATTTGAGGGGTTTTAATGGCGATGGTTAGGTGAGGCTAACTGCGGGTTTAATCGAATTTATATGAACGTTTATGTATATAACGAGTTTGTGTTAATGTCGGCCTGAAGAAGAATTAGAAACGGGTTTTACAGATTACGAAAACACAATTAACCATGGGGTTATGGACGGCGATGAAGGGAGGATGGTTTCTGGAGACTTAACTGAGTTTTTATGGTCGTTTTACTGGATATCAATAAACGAGTTCATGACGGTTTACTTAATATGTTAATACGAATCAATTATGATCAGGTTTCCAAATCACTAGTGTCGGTGAACGCGTTAGGGTAGGTATAACGTGTATATTGATTCAGTTTCCATGATTATGGCGAGAATTAAGGAACAAGAAATCCTAATTGGGTATCCGGTTTCTATATGGGTCGGGTTTGAACATGGGTTAATGGGTTATGGTATGCAAATTTTGTAAAACAGTCCTTGTACAATGGAAGTGGAAACAAATTGAGAGTAAAGTTTAGGTAAGGGTTTAAAATGTAGATAAACCATAGTTATTTATGATATATTAAATAAATATAATAAACAAATAAAATAATAGATACTCGACAGACGTGATAATATTTACCGATAAAGTTCCCGAATATAAAAACGGGTCGGGTTAAATTAAAAAATATTAGTATGGAGAAACCGAGTTGTTACAAATACTTGTTATATTGCAAAGGTAGTAAACTAGAAACCAAACATGTAACACTAAGGTGTCACCAAAACAGCCGTGCTAAAGTTACGTTAAAAGAGCCGAAGTTAGACATTATATAAGACGACAACTTCGCCTAACATACTAGACGAAGTTGTCCTAACTTCGCTCAAACCAAGTTCGCTAAAACAAAAGGCGAACATATAAGAACAAGTTCAATACAGTATGAACAATGTAAACGATTACAGACACAAATAAACACGAGATACTGAACTACTGGCATTATGCACCAACAGACTCCCCCTTGGCAGTAGCTTCATATCTCTAACATCTTTCTCGTGTCTTGTAATACAAAAATCACGTACCCACCGTCTTCAAGCATGAACGCCCTGTCTCACACAGACAGAGACCACCCTCTGGTACTTCTTAGCTTCATTTTTTCACGCAGGAATATAGAAAATCTTCTTATCATTTAGTACCTTCAAATCAGCTTGAGACAAGTTAACCAAGTGCATTGGATCATACACTCTCAGGATCTCTTGTTCATCTTCATCTTCCATCACAGCTTCAGCAGTCTGACAGTCAACAAACCACCACTTGAGATCCTTCAACACATCCTTGGGCATTAGCTTCATCGGAGCCTCTTTCAAACATCGAATCGGCTTATATTTCATCACCATCCTGGTCTTACCATCAGCCCGCATACCCCGTTCCTTGTCTTCAACCAACTTTCCTTTCTGAGGCTTCAACAACTCAAACTTTTTCTCCTTAATACTTTCCTTCCACACAATCCTTCCAACCCATCTTGCAAAGTTATCATCACTTCTATTTATCAATCTTAGACGAGCCAAATCTTTTACCTCGCACTCGGGCAAGGTGTTGAGCGATCTCAATGCCTTCTTAAAATACTGAACCCCATCATAATGCTTTATCACAAACAACTTCAATTGTTCATCATATAACCAGCAAATGATACATTTCTTTGACTCAGCGTAACCCTTGATATTGTAAATTTTCTTGAACATTGTCGGTACCACTGGCTTCTTTGTCTTGAAAAACCATTGAGCACAGCCTTCTTTCCATCTTGGCTGCTCTTCCCACTCCGACTCACTCGTCACATTATCATCTTGACCCAACTTCACTTCATAAACACTTGGAATTTCATGCTCAACATCATCATTAACTGTCTCTCCTTCCTCTAACTCGCTTTCAATCTCTGCCTGTTCGCCGATTTTCTCAATCTCACTAGCTGTCAACACATCATCAACTAACTCATCCTCATAATTACCCAAGTCATCCTCATCGTCTACAACCACCACCTTCTCACCACCTGTACTGCCAGACGGACCAGCGGACTCCCCCTGAGATGTGGAAGTCCCAAGATTTTGTTCAGTTCTTGACAACTCACCAACTGCATCTTTCGATGCATTGGGATCATCGTCTCTGTCTTGTCTCTTCTTTGTCCTCAGCTCATCCCCTTGCAACTCGTCTACCCCTGAGATGCTAAGAACTGTTTAAGAGCATCAAAGAGTTACCGTGTTCTATGAGAAGTGATGATTGAATCTGATTCTCAGCCACAAGCCGCTAAATAGCTTGTGTCTGGATGAGATTAATCCGCGACTGTTCGGCAACAACCAGTTCGAGAGCCGCAATCTGCTCAGAGTTAGATAGGGTAGCATCAAAGTCAAACCGCATATGAGAAATATCTTGAACATACGGTAGTGGAATTCTCAAACTCGCTAGAATCAGAGATAGGCTGAATAGTAACCGTGGGTGGTATAGAGACAGGTAACCCAGCAGTCGCTACCAGCGTGGATTCAACAAATCTAGCAACCACCTCTGATGGAGTAAGGGTAGGAGGTGGCAAAGAAACAATCTCCGGTGCGGTAAACTGGAACGTGGTTGGAGGAATACCAAATGATGACGACGCGGTCACCAAAGGTACACTCGAGGTTACCGGCAATGTGAAAGTTGAAGAAGCAGGTAACATAGTCATACCCGATAATGATGGTAGGGAAAAATGAACAACCCTTGAACTTTCACCAACTTTTACCTTCTTTGATCTTCGTACCAACCGATACAAATCCTCCTCATAATCTGATTCACTATCATCTGAGTCTTTCTTTCGTTTGCCATGGATTCTTTCTTGTCTGGAAAGAACTCGTTGTGCTTCAACTATATCGTCAGTGGAGGAATCAGAGACAGTTCCCTTCGAATCCGCCATAGATGTACCGACCATGGAAACATTTACACCAGACACATCAACTACTGAGGCTTGAACTTCAGCAGCTGGATCAATCCTTTCCATATCAAAGAACCCTTGCCCTCCAAAGGCAATCTCAAGATCAACTTGGTCTTCAGGAGCTGCAACAGGATCAGCAGGAGGTGCTTGCTGTACCACGGGTGGCGGTTGAACCACAGGAGGTGGTTGAGGAATATCAGCCTGTTGCGGTGCCGAATCAAGAAATTCATCTCCTGGAGGAGCAACATAAGTAGGATTCACTAAGTACCCAAACAATGCAGTGTGCCTTGGACGTAGCTCTTCCCTGCTACGTGCACTCGATGAACGACATTGAGCAAAAATTCTCTTAGACACACTCTCCACATAAGAAATAGGACGTCGTTGTGGCAGATTGGGAGCTACATGATTTAGAAACATCAGTAGGAATCTCGGGGACATCAAAAATCTTTCCCTTGCGACTGCGCGTCGCTGACGATCGATCTCATAGAATATCATCTGACTGAAACTGTAAGGCTTGTTGTAAGTCAACACAGTCATCGCCAATTGCATTGTCGCACCCATACCATCTGTACCAGCTTTGCGACCAGACATGCACACAATCATCAAGTGCATCGGAAATCTCCATTGATCTAACATAAACCCCTTCCTTCTCTGAGAGTCCGCCAATGGGCCTGAATACCCCATACGAACAAATGCACCATTTCGGAAAGTGGCCGAAGAGTCAGTAGGGTCGTCAGTAGTCTCAACCCCAAACTGTAAAGCTTCCCTGATCTGATTGGCGGAGAACTGTACCACCTGATTGTTAACCGTAGCACGCATCACAGGTGGGTCAACACGACAGTCATACTCAACCGTGTTCCAGAAATCATCAATGTTCGGTAGTGAGATCGAAAGAGTAGTAGTAATGGCATGAAAAATACGTGAGCGAATGAGAAACGTAATGATCTCACGGAACTCATTCGTTCCACGACCATCTGGATCCAAGGTGATATACATGTTGTGACCCTTCGTCACCACTAGTTCCACCAGCACCAGCCACTGCAGCCATATCTGCAAAACAAATGAGCTAAGTCAGATCTCTGCATCAACAGGTCATAACTTCGCTGTTTACCAGAAGCTAAGTTATGCTGTAGCGAAGTTGTTAACTTCGTTGGGTAAAGAACTTCGCTAGATTAGAAGAGTTTAAACACAGATTGTACCAAGGTCAACACTACCCAAGAGAAGTTACAATTTATTGAACATAAAGGATATTAATGACAAGTTTTAAAGTGGGCGAAGTTAAGTTCAACTTCGCCCAAACCTAACTTCGCCCTTGTTCAATAAAGAAATCAAACATTTGATTTATCAAAACACGGTGAGATCAGAGGGTAGACGAAGGAAGGTAAGAAGGCGATTAAAGTAATGGATGACCCGTTAACACTAAAACAACCTTCAGTCGATCATACTATGAGGTTATAGGGTTTGATAAAAGACGAAATCAAAATCGTACATTGCGGACCAGATTAGAAACAGAAAAATAGGAATTATGTGACACAATGATGCAACAAACCTTTAACACTGACGAAAACATATTATAATGAAGATTGATTCAGATGAATAAGTTCTCCGAGGGTTTGTCGCTAGAAAATTTTGACCAGGTTTGACCACCAATCCCAGTTATATAGTTTTGAAAAACCCCAGGGGCGAAGTTAAAACAACTTCGCCCTTTTAGCCAACTTCGCCCAAAGCGATTAAAAATAAACGATCAAAGAAACAAGTAACCAAGTGTTTATGAAGTCAAACCACAAAACAACACACATAACAAAATTGAAATAAATGAATAAATAAACGGGATCAAATTTCAGTCTTGCAAAAACCCAACATGTTTTTAGAAAAGATCCTAACAGGAATCATACTGATTAAGAGGCTGTCACACAGATCCATGTTCAGCGGTATTATGACATAGAGAAACAGGTTGTAGCCAGGTATAAAACTTAATATGGTTTTCATCGCTTCTGTGATACGGATTTGGTTCAATTAAGCTCAAAATTTAGATGGACATCACGTGAGAGATTGTGATGCCTCCTATCTATTCTCAAGGCGTATTTAGCTATCCCCAAGTCACCCCGAGTTGACTTCGACCCGTAGTGTCTGATCAATTAGTGTTCACTTATCGGCTTTCCGATTCGTCTTCCCGAACTTTCTTATACTTTGAAATATGCATTCTTGCCTCTGTCTTGATATTTGAAACCAGATAATCTTCATAAGGCTTAAGGATAATAACGAAAGTTTTTTTTAACAATAATACAACTGCAAGTCTAATACAACTGCAAGTCCGGAATCTGGATCACTGCAGATACATAACACTATCTTCGCAGGAATCAGAACACTCGGGCTCGTGTATGACTGGGTAATCACTTTTCTGCCTATCATTCGGAGAGATGTATGTGGTGACATGCACAGCTCAAAATGACTCTCCACAGTAAATCGAGAAGATTTAGTTTGTATCACTTCTACTTTTACGCACCATAGAAAGCTACCATAACATACAATGACTATTCTAGAGTCTTTTAGGCCTAATTACTTCACCGGTTAAGCACACAAAATCAGTTTATCTATCACTTTCCAAGTTTGGATCAATTTTCATTTTTAACACCAATAAAGAAACTTCTTGCGAAGTTACAGACTGAAAAATTATATCATTTCCCTAAAAACAATTAAATTCAGACGCCCCGATCAAGTCTAAGTCTTTAGGTAAACGGCTATCCTGAAGATCCAGTTGATCAGTCGGACCGACCACATACGAATATGTGTCCCTCGGACTAAGTATGAACGACTAATTTTAAGCGAAAGAATAAAAACCCATCATAAACCTCCCCGATCGCTTTCAGTCATCTGGCTAATGGTTATCCTTATAGTCTACATGTAGATGTAAGGACCAAACATATTCATGGAATATGTCCTTCAAACTTGAGCAACCGATATAATTTTAAGCGATAGTGATGTTTTTTTTAAGAATAAGGAAAACAAGGTTACTCGGGATTTATCATCCCATTAAGTTCAACAAGGTTTTGAAAACAGGATCGGTCAAACGCTTTTGTAAAACGATCGGCAAAATTATCCAGTGAATCAACCTTTTCAAGCATAATTAATTTCTTCTCAGCATAATCCCGTATAAAATGATGACGAATGTCAATATGTTTAGTTTTACTGTGTTTAACGGGATTGTTAGTTACTGATATTGCGGCTGTGTTATCAATGCAAATAGGAGTTTGAGTGAAATTCAGACCATAATCGCGCATTTGTTGTTGTATCCATAAAACCTGGGAGCAGCAGTTAGATGTTGCCATGTATTCTGCTTCACAGGTGGAAATGGCTACAGAGGTCTGCATCTTGCACTGCCACGACACCAATCTTCCTCCGAGAAATTTACATCCACCGGTTGTCGACTTCCTATTCTGATTGCATCCTCCATAGTCAGAGTCGGTGTATGCTACCAGATCCAGTTCTCCCCCTTTCGAGTACTATAGTCCCAACTTAGGCTTTCCTTTAAGATACCGCAAGATTCTTTTCACTCCCTTCATGTGTGATTCTTTCGGGTTTGCCTGAAAACGAGCACAAAGACAAACTGCAAACATAATGTCAGGTCTAGACGCAGTTAAATACATTAAAGAACCTACAATTGCTCGATATTGAGTGGGATCCACATCTTCATCACTGTCGGAATCAGCACCCAGTTTGTGGTTGACGCAGATTGGTGTGTCAAACGGGGTACTATCATCCATCTTAAAGCGCTTAAGAACATCATGGACGTACTTAGTTTGATGAATGAACATGCCATCTTTCTTTTGATCTACCTGTAATCCCAAAAAGAAAGTTAATTCTCCCATGGCGCTCATCTCAAACATTTTCTTCATGACTGCTTCAAACTCCTGACACATAGAAACACTTGAGGTAGCAAAGATAAAATCGTCCACATAAACCTGAACGAGTAGAAAATCACCCCCTTTCTGTTTTACAAACAAAGTACTGTCGATCTTCCCTCTGTCAAACCCATTCTCTAGCAAGTAATCTGAGAAAGTTGCATACTAGGCTTGAGGTGCCTGATGTAGCCCATATAATGCTTTGCTCAGTTTGTACACATGATCAGGAAAATCTGGGTCAGGGAAACCCGGAAGTTGTTAGACATATACCACCTCATCAACTTTTTCATTAAGAAACGCACTCTTCAGATCCAACTGGAACACTTTCATCTCTTTGTGTGCAGCAAAGGCCAGAAACAGTCGAATTGCCTCCAATCTTGCCACGGGAGCAAACACTTCGTTGTAATCAATTCCTTCCTGTTGATTAAACCCTTTGACTACCAATCTTGCCTTGTTGCGAATGATTACCCCCTTCTCATCTCTCTTACACTTGAATACCCACTTTGTACCGATAGCATTCACATCTTGTGGTTTTTCAACTAACTTCCATACCTCCATCTTTTCAAACTGTGCCAGTTCTTCCTGCATGGCTTCAACCCACGAGCTATCCTTCAGTGCCATTTGTAATTCTTTGGTTATATCTGACTGATGAAGCAGGTGTACAAGCATTCATTTATAATACACGTGTCCGCTTGCATACACGCATGTGTTTTCATCCAAACTTCTTCTAGTACGTACACCATCAGAAGGATTACCGATCACATTTTCCAAAGGATGATTCTTGTGAATTTTGGTAGTTTGTACCAGACCAACTTCCAGATCATTCTCAAGATTTGAAGAGAGTTCATCATAGTGATGTTGAGTGTGAAATGGATTGTAGAATTCATCTTCATTCGAGACAGCTGGAGTTTCAACCGCACTTGACGAGGTTGGTTGATTTTCATTATATTACGGACGTTGTACAATGGCCTCCTCTTCGTCTAACAGCATCTGTGTGGCCATTTTCTCATCTATGTCTGCAAAATCCAAGTAAGGCTAAGGCACATTAAAAGATCTGAATAGTTTATCATAGTCGAAAGCCTCTGTTGGTACCATACTAGGCCTTCGTAACTTGTAACTAGTAATGTCAGTGTTACAGACCACCTCGACCTTGTTGTTCGATAAATTAAAGACTCTTCTGTTGGGTGTCCCAACAACATAGCCAACTAAGATACCTTCGTCAGCTTTCTCACCAAATTTAGAGTTAGTCATTAATATCGAACATGGGGACCCGAAAGGTTCAAGACCTTTCAAATTTGGTTTCTACCATGCATAAGTTCATAACAGGTTTTATTTAATCTTTTAACAGTAAAAACACGATTAAGGATATAGCAGGCAATAGCAACAGCCTCAGCCCAGAACACCACGGGAAGTTTAGCATCGGCCAGCATGGTCCTGGCACCTTCGATTAGAATTCTATTCTTCCTTTCAGCTACTCCATTTTGTTGCGGAGTATATGGAGCGTGGTACTGATGTTCTATCCCTTTCTGCAAACAAAACATCTCCATCTGATAGTTCTTGAACTCTGTTCCATTATCACTTCTGATGTACTTAACCATTCTCCCAAACAATATTTTCCACCTTGGTAATCAAGTTAATTACCAACTGAACTGTTTCATCTTTTGCCTTCAGAAAATAGACCCAAGAGTATCGTGAGTAATCATCGGTTACCACCAAACAGTATGACGTTCCTCCTAGACTTTTTACATTCATAGGACCAAAGAGATCCATGTGAAGCAAGTCCGAAGTGCTGACAATTGAGTTAACCTTCTTGGAGGGATATGGCCTATTGTGCTGTTTTCCTTTCTTGCATGACACACATTGGTCTTCAAAATTGAAGTTCTTCAATGGAACCCTAAGTACCAGCCCATTCTTGACAATGTAGTTCATCTTGCGAAGATGAATATGACCCATTCTTCGGTGACACAACTCTGACTCAGATTCTGTTGCTTTTGACAGAAGACATGACTCTTCTGTTGCCATCTCGGTTGATCTCATATCCATTACATATGTGTTCTTTTCTCTTGGAGCCTTCATCATGACCCAGGTCTCTGGTATCTTGAAACCAGGATAAAGCACGAGTGCCTCATCTTTAGTAAAATGAACGGTGTATTCTTTGTCACAAATCTGAGAGACACTCAACAGGTTGTGCTTCAACTCTTCCATAAAATTCACTTTTTCCAACTTTATTCTTCCATTTTTCACAGTCCCAATACCAGTAATTCTTCCTCCACTTTCTCCTGCAAAACTAACCCTTCCTCCTTGAACAGTCTTCCAATCACGTAACAATTTCTTGTTACCAGTCATGTGCCGGGAACAGCCACTGTCAACAACCCACATATTGTTTACAGCCCTGCTCGACTGTTCCTGCACAATTAAAGAAAAGGATTAAAATCTGGGGACCCAAGACCTTCTGGTCTTGGGTTGATTAAACCTGTTATCCGGCATCCAGTACCTTGGTTGCCCAATGTTATTTTGAGGAGAGTTTCTATAAGTTCTGTAAGGAAAATTTCTAAATGATTGGCTATGAAGCCATCCAAACCTTCATGAATTTCTAGCATTAATGGAATTATAATTGTTGGTTTGGTGATTCACTGGGAAAAACGAGACTGGTTTCTTTGAAATCTTGGATTAGTCCAATGATTGAAATTTAATGTGTTAGCATTTTTACCAGCATCATATTTAGTATTAGTTTTATTCTCAGTTTCATTCGGCCTCATATTTTTAGATTTCCTCTGTTTCAGAGGACAGTCACTAACAAAGTGTCCTATCCTGTTGCATCTAAAAAAACTTCTGTTCGAACTATTCTTGTTGTTTTGAACATTCGTCTCAAAATTTGTTGCAGATGATGAGGTTGTGTTGCTATCAGTTTGCCTCACATACGGTGGAACAAACGGATTTAGGGAAGATTTTTTTTCATTAAATTTATAGTCCTCCCCTCGTTTTAGTAACACGACCTCTTCTTTTATCTCACCCGATTCGGACGATTTGTCCGAATTTGACGAGACAGAACTTGTGACATCATAACTTGTCTGACTCGCTTCACTCTCATTAACTTTAGTTTATTTAGTAGAGACTTTGATTGGAACTGTCTGACTAATTCCAACATTCAAGGATTGCTGATCCATTTCTTCCAGGTCATCAGCGTTGATCTGATCATAGTCCTCATCCAAGGTTGCAGGGTCGACTATTTTTCCTTTGATGTAATTCTCATAAGAGGCAATGAAAGAGGCATAGAGAGCAAATTGTTGTTCAGCTGATTTCACACTCATCGGCATCTGTGTGTAATTCTTACTAGGTCACTGTTTGAGAAATTACAGCTGAGGACTGAGATTTTGAGGAACTAGTTTCACCCGCTAAAAAACATACGTCACCATCCATATTTAGTACCTCATGACCATCTTGAGTGGAGTTTGGTTCTCCCCCCGAGTAGTAGGCAGACGATTTTGTTTTCAAACTTGAGTTTGGAGAGCCTTTAGCACCATACATTCCCGGATCTTGAACCTGATCAGTAGGCGTCTCCTTTCTAGCCATATTAAGTTCAAAATTACGTAACTTATTAACTACCTTCTCCAAGTCAAAGTTCTCAAAATCTTTATCTTCCCTCATCAGAACTGTATACATCTCCCATTTCGGTGGGAGAG
The DNA here is from genome assembly GCF_021521415.1 of Bidens hawaiensis. Taxonomy (NCBI): domain Eukaryota; kingdom Viridiplantae; phylum Streptophyta; class Magnoliopsida; order Asterales; family Asteraceae; genus Bidens; species Bidens hawaiensis. The sequence goes on along the minus strand of NW_027494551.1, from coordinate 148,034 downwards.
CATCAAGAAGCTTTTCCACTATCTCCTCCTCCTTGTATTCAATGGAGTAGTTATTCAACTCGGTCATCAGGTGATAATATCGTGTGATGATATCATCAAGTGATTCATTTTTCAGATACTTGAATAATGAGAATTGAGTTTTCAGCAGCTTCGTCTTAGAGGTACGAATCCCAACATTTCCTTCATAGCGATTCTCAAGTGCTTCCCACAATTCTCGAGCTGTTTTGTACTTCTTGAACGTATGGAGAATCTCTTGAGGAAGTGCCATAGTTATGGCTGCATGTACTTTACTTTCTGCTTCATACATTTTCTTTTCATCATCCTCCATCTTACTGTACTTCTTAATTTGCTCTCGACCTTCGAACTCAGTAGTCGGTGGAATGTATCCATCTTGAATGCAGACCCACATCTTTGCATCTTGATACTTCACATATTGTTCAAATCTATCTTTCCAAGCAACGAAATCAGTACCTTTAAGCAGTTTTGGAGCTTTAGTTGCTGAACCAGCTTCAACCTCCATCTTTACCAATTCTGTGATGTTTATCGAGGTCATACTTGAACGAGACGAGACTTAGAACGCAAACCCAAAATTCTGTGAACAGTAAGTAGCGAAGTTAATACAACTTCGCTTGCAACTTCGCTGAATGACAACTTTGTTGGTTACTAACTTCGTTGATAAACAACTTCGCAGATTACAAACTTCGCTAATTAACAACTTCGTTGGCTTCACAACTTCGGTGGCTACACAACTTCGCTGAAACCCTATATCTTCGCTAAAACCCAAGTTTGGGTGTCGGCAACTTCGCCAGAAGAACGAAGGAGTTTTGCTGGTTAGACACGGCCGATTTCGAAGGTTGCGAGGGTGATGGGAAGGTGTAATTGATGAGTGTAGTAGAGAAACTGACAAAGGAGTGATATTTCAACGTAAAACAGTTCGGTGAATAGTCGAACGGAGCAATTTTAACACTCGTGTGATAATCTCGAACCACACAATCATGAGCAAAATGCTCTGATACCAATTGTAGGTTCCCAGCCGGATCTACACAGGAGTATCTCGTAACAAAAGGGTACGGAATCCCCTACATATACGATACGAGTGTTAAGGCGATGAACACATAAATCACACGCAACACACACGAGTATAAAAGACAATACTTGTTATATTGCAAAGGTATTAAACTAGAAACCAAACACGTAACACTAAGGTGTCACCAAAACAGCCGTGCTAAAGTTACATCAAAAGAGCCGAAGTTAGACATTATATAAGACGACAACTTCGCCTAACATACTAGGCGAAGTTTTCCTAACTTCGCTCAAACCAAGTTCGCTAAAACAAAAGCGAACATATAAGAACAAGTTCAATACAGTATGAACAATGTAAAAGATTACAGACACAAATAAACACAAGATACTGAACTACTGGCAATATGCACCAACAAAAAAGTATAAGCACTAGCCCTTAGGCTATTGTATACGTTTGTCTGGATCCTTACATATGTGGTAAAATGTGGTGGGCACATCGCACCACACTTGGTTATAGTGACGCTGGCCTGCGGGGAGTAATGACCATGTGTATACTAATAGGTACTTAACTAAGTCGAACGTTGCGGTGTTTGCTGGGGTATTTAGTGTAGAGACTTGAATTTATAATTGTTGTTTTAAATTGATTATTCCTAAGCCAAGGGCCGAGACTTACGTGGTCTCAAGGGGTGATTAAGTAAAAGAAAATATTTTCGCGTCAGCATATTCACCAGCATTCGTTGCTGACGTATTTTTCTAACATTTTGCAGGTAACCAAGATTAGGGCTAGAAGAAACGAAGTGCTCAAGATATCCGATGGCTCGGATCTTTTTGTATAAACTTAATATATAAAATGGTGGTTTGTAATTAAACAAGTAATACTTTTGTGTAAACTTAAAACGGGTATTTTATAATCCCGTCTTTTGTAATGTAAATACTTACATCTTAAATCCACATGTTTTATAAAGACTTCCGCTTTAACCCGCAGCTCTGATTTATTTACAAATGCGGTACCAACTATGATGTCACACTCCTAGGCCTATGAGTGGGGTGTGACAAAAGCTGAAGTCAGTAGAGACCAAGAGGAATTGGCTAGTGGTATTGCGTTTGATGATGATGAAGAGAATGAGGTTGTTGATCTTCCAGAGCATGAAAGTGAAAGTGTGATTCAAGTAGAAGATACAACTCCTTCAGAGTATGAAGAGCCCAAGGTAGCCAATGTGAATCCTATGCCTTCTCCGGTACTTATTTTTCCAAACAACAAGTGTGGGGATGAAGGCTTGATAACGAATTACAAGAACGTAAGCTTGCATGATATTGGACATATAATTAAGAAGTGGCCTCACAATAATCATTCAAGTAGCATGCCAATCACTGTAAAACGTTTATGGACTTGGCATGAAAGCTACCGAGCGTATATGGAAACTCGGTGGGTAAGTGTGCACTTCGACCACCGTGAGGAATGCAGGTATTGTCGAGCCATAGATATTAATTCAGCGCTTACCGGGAGGCAACCCGGGGTTTGTAAGTATCTTTCCAATTTGTTTTCATTTTAGTGAGTCGTATTTTAGTTATTTTCTGTTGTATTTGATTTATTGTATATTGTGTTGTATTTGAAACTTTGTGGGTGTGGTTCACTATAAACCCTCACGAGACCTCACTCGTCCACCCGGGCTACTTATGTAAGAATGAAATAACGAGATATAAGTGTTTTATATTGTGTGTTTTACTTGTTTATATGTATCGAACACAAATACTTTGATAGGTTTTATGTTTACAGGTGTGCGGAGCTTAACGGAGCTTAAAGGAGCGAATTTGGATCATTCATTATGGATTGGAAATGAAAGTAATGATATATGATATGATAGAGAATTGAAATACGAAGACGTGGCCGCAAACGAGGAGGAAAACGGAGTTGAAATGAAAATTTTATGAAGAAAACAGTGTTTTGGTCTGGTATCAACCGTAAACCGTAAGCTATGGTTCACAAACTGTAAGCTACGGTTCATAAACCGTAAGCTACGGTCTCCTGACCGTAAGCTATGGTGGCCAGACCGTAGCTTACGTTCTGGTCTGACAGAAAAAGGGATTTTGGTGATTTTCTTCCATATATAAAGTCATTAAACCCTTAAGGTCGAATTCATTCAATCATTATCAGTTTTGGGACTTCTTGGAGGCCATCATACACCAGCATAACACCTTCCAATCATAATAATCATCCATTTTATCATCCTTGCAACAATCAATGAAGCTATTCAAGATCAAGATGCAAGGCTAAACCGTTTGTGACCATCTCCGGGAGTAGGGTTGTGTTTGTAAGCAAGACCCTTTAGTATTTGAATATTTACATTGGAACTAGAGTTGATCAATCATCCGGTTGATTAACCTTTTATGTTTGTTTATGCATTCAACAGTTTTTCGTAATTGAATGTTTTGTGATTTTATCAGTTTATTGGTATGTGGTCATCAACTTTTAGGATTATTTCTTTGAGTCGTTGACCCTTTTATCTTTAGCCATTAAATCACGTATATTTATCAAACCCTAAAACTGGTAATCATTTAGGTTAATATTCATCTAACCCAATTGTTCGGATTAAGATCTGACAATCAGCAAGGTCAAATATCTAGTCTTTTGATAATAGGTGTAATCAAAAGAGTTTTCCAAATAGGTATAATCAATTGGTCCAGTTTGCTTCACAACGTGAAACCCGGAGTTGGTTACTTTTTCTCTAATTGTTTTAAAACCAAATAAACATTTAATTTGCTTGACATCGTCTGTCCGCCTAGTTAACTAATTACTGAATAATAAACATAACTTGCACTTTCCACTGATTCCCTGTGGATTCGACACCTTACTTACCCTTGCTAGTAAAGGTAGTTTATAAATGTTTTTGATTGACCTTTAGACATCGATCAAAATGACGCCATTGCCAGGGAATCAACGCGCAAAGTGCTAGTTTAGCTTAGTTTTCAATTTTTCTTCGTTGATTTTACGCGGGGTGTTAGTGTTTTTGTTTGTGCAAGTAACTTCACAAGTTGATGCAGACGAGATATTCCCGTGAGAAAGAGCCGCTCCAATTTGATCCCGATATCGAGAAAACAGCAAGATGAAACCGAGCAGCTCAGAAACCCATACTAAACCAAATACCCTAAATCATAACACCAAAAGAAGAGACCATGAGTAACCGAAACCGAAGAGACCCAAATGTCTACCAACAATATAACCAAGAACAACCAGTTCCACAAAACCAGAATGTTAGCCGTGACAGAAACCGCAATCTGTTCAACCAAAGAAATGTTAACCGTAATCCCAGGAACATTGATGACAACTTGTCAACCAAATCCGCCCCAGTGAACCGTCAAAGACACGCTGATTTGAGAGAGAAAAGACCTGAGATTAATCGTGCTCGTGCACGGGTGGGAGATTGGAAGATAGGGGATGATTTTGGTTTCGATTATGAGGAAGAGGATGAACTTAGAGATGAACAAGGGGGTCGATATCATCAACAAGATCTCCGTGATGAACAAGAGATTAGACAGAATCATCCAGAAAATCAGTGAGATCGAGCACCAAGACGACAACCAAACCATGAACAGTCGTACTATGATTTTAATAATGGAGTTCTGAGGGCATTTGTTCCACCGCCATTCAGAGGCGTTCAAAGCCACTTCATTCCACAAGTTACTACGAACCCTCTACCGATCATCATTCCAGTCAGATATGGAAGAACTTTTTCGGTAAGGCAGAATAGTTTGACGGGGTTACCTACATTTCATAGAAAGGTTACAGAAGAACCATACATACATTTGAGTGACTTCAACTCGATATGCGCATTCATTTCTAGTCAAGGCTTTACTGCGGAAGAGGTGAAGATGGCAGTTTTCCAATTTAGCTTGAAAGATGCGGCAAAACAGTGGTTTCTATCGTTGCCATCAGCTAGTATTTTCACTTGGGGGGGACCTGGCACAACAGTTTTTGGATGAGTATTATACCCCACAGAGAACCACAGAGGCCCGAAACAACATTCGAAACTTTCAGCAGATCACTCGTGAAACTTTCTATGAATCATTCCAAAGGTTTAAAAGATTGTTGAGGACTTGTCTGCATCATGGGATTGCTTTATGGGAATTGATAAAGGCATTCCACGATAGTCTCTCAAATGATGATGTTCGTGACCTCCAAGCCACCACGAATGGATCTTTTCTTGCAAATGATGAAAATGAGGATTGGGGACATTTGGAGAGACATGCGAGTAATTCAAAGAGACAAGCACAGTCGAACATGATGTCAAAAAGGTCAGTGGTAAAAGCAGTTGAAATTCACGGTTCAGATGACAGGATGGATAGGTTGGAAAAGAATATGGACAGGTTGTTGGATGCAGGTGTGCAAGGAAAAGGTAACTCGGGAAAAACTGTCACACCCCAACCTATGGCAGAAATGTCGGGGCGCGAACTGATTGTCATAGCTCTCAAGGTTACTATCATGCAACATTATTTAATGATAATATCTATTAATTAAATTACATATAAAACAAAATCCATACAATATTCAAACCAAACAATAATGTATCAAACAAATATAAATCATAAATAATATTGTCTCGTTAATATTTTCTTCTAGCATACATCCTTAAGTGATTTTCTAAATACTTCGCATCACACGAATACCTGCATATGCGTTGAAAATAAAATAGTTTTGTCAACACAAGATTGAGTGAGCAGCACACCAGTTTAAATGTACATATAGTATATAGAAAAATAAGTAGTTGCAACAAGTCATATGAGAATAACAAATTAACCAAATGAGCAACTATAGCTGAGATGTCGAGAAGCACAAGGCTATAACGACTGGCGTATAATCATACTAGACTGAGATTATGTTGGATCTCTCCGAATGCGGAAGCATATAAAGCAAGTAAGCACATAAACAAGTAAGGTATAAGTTGATAACACATAAGACAATAGTTGCAGTTTTGAGTATAAGCATATATGAGAAATATATATACGCATATGTCCCCAAAACGTGGAAAACAAGTAAAATAGGGGAATGTGGTACTCACCTCAATAGATGAACAAAGGAAATAGATAACAACCAGAATGACGATTCACGGAACTCACACATTGACGATAAGGCCTAATAAGGAAAATAGAATGCGGAGATAATAAGTAAATGAACTAGATCGATTAAGGAAGCTCGGTAATTATAATTATTATTAAGCAATATTATATTCTTTTTAACCATACTTAATATAATATTTTATTATATATAAAGTTATTATATGAAGAACTATTAGTTTGCCAAATTATAAACAAAGTATATTGTAATACTTTATTATATATAAAGGTATTATATAAGTAAAACATCTCTTTAATAATATTACTAGTTTATTAACCCGTTTAAAAGTATTTTATAATATTTTATTATATAAAAATACTATACATCTTTAAAAATATTTATTAGTTCGTTAAAACATTTAATAAGTTTGTCCATTTGTATATATATTTATATAACCAAAAATATTAGTTTACGTGGCATTATATATACGTATATATACATATAGGTATATCCAAATATACATATATGTACATACACGGACAAAAGACGTGAGAAAATAAGTATATATAAGATCGGTTTCTAGTAAAATAGTTTATTTATTCATTATTATTATTATACATATTAAAAGGCTTAAAAAGAATTAAAACAAAGAAAATCCAAAAAAACGATGCTGAGGGGTTTCGAATCTGCGCCCCTCAGCTAACCTTGCGTCCAAGCATTCAACCACTTACCAGCTGAGCTAGTTGTTATGACAGTTAAAGGATGGAAATCATGATTTAAATATAAACAGAACCAGAAGCCCATATTCATAAGAACCCTAACAAGTCAATCGGCCAAAACGTAGCTTGTTTGGCTAATTGATCTTAGGGTTAACGTACAACATAAGTCTACGATTAGAACCATATAAACAATTACCTTAGTTGATGATCATGAGAGGGTGAACAGAAGTAGAACAAGGCCGGCACGAATTAGACATGAACGGAGTCAAGGGGGCTGCAACAATCAAATTAGACAGAGGGTTATAGTAGGCGACGAGTAGAGGGTTGCGGCTGCAAGATTAATTGAGTTTATATAAATATTTGAATGTATAACTAATTAGGGTTAGGGTCGGCCGATCGCATTATGAATCGCGAATTCGTTTTGATTCGTCATACCATAATAACTGTGTCGTTTGGCCGTAATTAAAGAGTATAAAACACTATATGATTCTGATACCAACTTGTAAGGCCCCGAACCCGGTAGCCCTACTTTAGCGTCGGATTTACTCATAAACACAGTTCTTCAATCAGAGTTTATTAAAACTTTTCGCGGAATATATAACATCAATCATTTGTTACAAAACGTTAAACTTTTCTTTGATACCATAACACAAAACTTTATATTTAAAACATCTTTACTTCTTTCTTCAGATGCCAGCCGTTCAATCCATGCCGTGTGTCGTCCTCATGCTAACTCTGTAATCAGCTCACCTGCGTGCATACTAAAAGTCAGCTACGCTGAGTGAGTTCTAGTTAATCGAACGCCATACAATACATACACATACATACATATCCGTAGATACATATCCATACTTCACTAGTTACCCTTCTGTTCTACATACACACTTACTACCATACATACACACATATTTATAACCACTAACCTCAGTCTACCGTGAGTACGTTCATAGTCCGCCGTCTATACCTGTACTCAAGGTCGTGAACACGTAAAAGGTCCGCGGTCCTTACCTATGTTCACCCTTTATGGTACGTGCAAGGTCCGCAGTCCTTCCCTATACCATCCTACATCCACAACACGTACAAGGTCCACAGTCCTCCCCTATGTTGCAACCTAAACCATAGCACGTACGAGGTCCGCAGTCCTCCCCTATGCTACCACAATACAACTACAGCACGTATAAGGTCCACAGTCCTTTCCTATGCTGATGCCTATCTATAATACGTATAAGGTCCGCAGTCCTTAACTACGTTGTCGTCTATTATCTGTAACGCGTATAAGGCCCACCGTCCCTATCTACGTTTACGTCTATCATCTACTTTACGTATAAGGCCCGCAGTCCTTAACTACGTTTACATCTATCATCTACTTTACGTATAAGGCCCGCAGTCCTTAACTACGTTTACATCTATCATCTATCTTACGTATAAGGCCCGCAGTCCTCAACTACGCCATCACCAGCCGAGTCTATGTCCGACAAAAGCTAGAGGGATTTGCCATCCTAACTTACTATGTCGATCATAGAACTCACATACCATTCGTGTACCTGCATACACCTACTTCACATATACAATAATTACATCATAGCATAAGAACACCCTAGGCGTTCTTTACATCATTCATTTAACAACCATACCTCTTGTCGATACGTGCAATATCCGAAGATCGTTCACGCCCCGACAAGTATTCATTTGTAATGTTCATAAATCTTCGATATATAATATCCGTACCTTTATTTTTGACCTGACAGTACGCGCAATATCCGAAGATCGTTCGCGTACCGACAAGCAATCATTCATATCCATCACATATATCACATATGGCATACACTTATCACTTAGGATAAATGTATTAACAACACATCGAGTATGCACACAGCCCCGAAAACATAACAAGGAATGGGGCTAGAAACTCACCTGAATACTGTTACGCTCTCCGTTAATAGTTATTCTCCTCTTGAGCTGCGCACGGCTAACTGTATAATATTTACACGTATCAATTACTGCTACTACTATTACTACTACTCATTTTCGATAACCGCCTAACACATTTTCCATTAGGTTTTTAATTTATTTCATAAACGAACTTCACTTCAAGCGAATCTTGGAAACAACTTGGTTCTGGCTTGATTCGATCGAATAGGAACACGTTCGATCGAATACAACACGTTCGATCGAGTAGGAACACGTTCGATCAAACAGGAACACGTTCGATCGAATAGGAACACGTTCGATCAAACAGGAACACGTTCGATCGAATAGGAACACGTTCGATCGAATACAACACTCATTCGATCGAATACAAAACTCATTCGATCGAATGAGTTGGAGACCATTCGGTTGCTTCCCTATTCGGTCGACTGGACTTGTTCGATCTACGCATTCGATCGAATGGACTGATTCGATCGACTGGTTCGATCGAATGAGTCTGATTCGACTCCTTCAAGCTGGGCGACGGAGAAACCCACGGGTTTTCCAGATTTTCCAGATTTTTGACCCAAAATCGAAGTTTTTGACATGGAAATGCTCGGGATTGAAAGGGCTATCGATTCCTAGTACTTTTAAACACAAAAGCTTGCATTTTGACACCAAAACAAGGCGGTTTCTGACCCGAAAACTCAAGTTACGTTTTTGCTCGCTTTGAGGCCGAAATGGTTATGAAAACGGATGATTTTCGAGAGGGACTTACCAAAAACGATTAGGAACAAGATTGTGGACTCGGATTTGTGATTTGAGAACTTTCTCTCTCTAGCTTCTCTCTCTAGAAAAGAGAGTGTTTGGGTGGGTGTAAGTGAAGGAAGATGGTGAAAAATGGTGGAAGTGTCAAGAACTTTCGTTTATATACTACGGGTTTGGTTAGGCTCGGGTTGGCTTCCTACGGGTCGAGGCAGGCCGAGTTCATAAAATAACTAAGCCCAAGACCCGTTCCTTACTCGACATTAATAATTAAAAACGCGAAATCACTAACACCACTTTCTTTATTCAACATTATAAATTTTAGGATGTTACAAGTCTTCCCTCCTTAAAGAGGTTTCGTCCCCGAAACCTAACTTATTCCCTATAAAAGGAAAACTTCTTACATTTACACGTTTTATAGAAATGCCTTCGCTTTCTGAGTTACCCTTCCTACTTCCGACTTTACAGCCATCGAATGGTGGTCATGTGTTTTAGCTATTTAAGGTAGCTTGTCCATGAGACCCTCGATGCACCAAGACTCATCTCATCCTTCTAAGGGTTTCGATTAGTACTTTTAACACTATTGTCTAAAACAACATTTCACCATAACATAATAATCATTCTTAACCAAACTCAAAATAATTACACGCCACAGATAAACATAAGTTTTAGACCTTAACACAAAACAAGTTCTTAAGCAAATGTAATTTAATAAAACCATTGCATGAGCAATTATTCCTTCATCAGGTGTTCCTCTCTGCAGTTTCCCAAAGTCTTCATCCTTTCGCACCTACCGCCCCTGATTCCTTGCAATCCATAGCCATGTGGTCAGCTTTTCCGCATTTGAAGCACTTTGGACGATCAGGGCATTCTCGAGAATAATGCCCACTCTTTCCACACCGATAGCACCTGTCTGTCCCAGTCTTGCATTCTCCCAGGTGCACTTGCCCACACGTCTTACATGCATCCTTGTTCCCAACCTTGGCCTTCCTCTCATCAGTTGTTGTCACCATCTCGCCAGACCGCTTAGCAGAGGTAGCCCATTTCTTCTCCTTCTTTTCCCCCACCACCACATCGTCCTCAGCCAGGTCAGCATAAACCACTTCTGCGAGTTCAACAGCAGAGTCAAAAGTAGCAGGTTTATTTGCCCTGACCAACATGCGGACTTTTTGTGGCAATCCCCTCACATAACATTTGATTCTTTTGACCTCAGTGTCAACCATATCAGGCACCAATCTAGATAGTCGGCTGAATTCAGTAGTATACTCACGATGCGTCATCATACCGGCCTTCAAATTCAGGAACTTCATCTCTGTCCTTTCAACCTCTGCATCTGCACAGAACTTCTTCATCACCAACTCTTTCAGATCGTCCCATCTCAACGCCTTGATCTCATCCCTAGTCTTTCTCTGCTCCACACTTTCCCACCAATACATAGCTTCTTCCACAAATGACTGAGTAGCATAACCCACAGCTTGGTCGGGACGGCATTCGCTAATGCGGATAACCTTGTCCATAGTGGTTATCCATTGGAGAGTAGTGATTGCGTCTCCCAACCCAGTCAGCTTCGGCGGGTCGCATCCTTTGAAGGACTTATAGCTGCACCCACCTTGTCCTCTTCTCCTATCATCGACTTTCACAGACTTATCCTCGCTCGAGGCCCCTCTTTCTCCTTCCCCAACCTCCTTACCATCACCCCCTGCCCCTTCAGCAGTTCGCTCACGGCTTCCAGCAGATCCTTCGGGATTCAGGTTCTTCACAGCAGCAACTACAGCTTGAACAATGGCTGCTTGAACTGCAGGGCTAAGTTGAACTTCTTCATTGTTGTTCTGGTCTCCTCCAGCTGCGCTTCCTTCATCTTCGGTGTGGGAAGCTTCTTCTACCGAGGGTTGCCGGACAAGACGAGGCCTGCCACGACGTCCTGTGCGACCCCCAGTTCCCACAAATTCTCCAGCTCCAGCCATCCGTATTCTAAAAGGGAAAAACACAAACATCATCACTCAAGGAACTATTTAGTACAAGGATAGTAAGGCTAACAGGTAATAACAGTGGCCAGTTGTGATTAGCTGATCACGTTACCTTCCGTGTCCTATACACTTCCCTTTATGAGTCTATTTGTGCTGGTTCTACTTAAGCAGTTTGTCAAATCAAACAATCAATTATTCCTATCCCTGACGTTCACATATCTTTCCTTTCTCATTAACATATATCATTTAATCATACACCTTACCTTTACTGATCTTGCTTGAGCGACACATGGCATTCTTGAACTGGCATCTTCTTTCCTTTCTTACTTAAATCCCATTTTCTGTTCGAGTCTAAGCATGTAGGATGCTTAAATCTCTCGAACTTATGCTCTGATACCAACTTGTAAGGCCCCGAACCCGGTAGCCCTACTTTAGCGTCGGATTTACTCATAAACACAGTTCTTCAATCAGAGTTTATTAAAACTTTTCGCGGAATATATAACATCAATCATTTGTTACAAAACGTTAAACTTTTCTTTGATACCATAACACAAAACTTTATATTTAAAACATCTTTACTTCTTTCTTCAGATGCCAGCCGTTCAATCCATGCCGTGTGTCGTCCTCATGCTAACTCTGTAATCAGCTCACCTGCGTGCATACTAAAAGTCAGCTACGCTGAGTGAGTTCTAGTTAATCGAACGCCATACAATACATACACATACATACATATCCGTAGATACATATCCATACTTCACTAGTTACCCTTCTGTTCTACATACACACTTACTACCATACATACACACATATTTATAACCACTAACCTCAGTCTACCGTGAGTACGTTCATAGTCCGCCGTCTATACCTGTACTCAAGGTCGTGAACACGTAAAAGGTCCGCGGTCCTTACCTATGTTCACCCTTTATGGTACGTGCAAGGTCCGCAGTCCTTCCCTATACCATCCTACATCCACAACACGTACAAGGTCCACAGTCCTCCCCTATGTTGCAACCTAAACCATAGCACGTACGAGGTCCGCAGTCCTCCCCTATGCTACCACAATACAACTACAGCACGTATAAGGTCCACAGTCCTTTCCTATGCTGATGCCTATCTATAATACGTATAAGGTCCGCAGTCCTTAACTACGTTGTCGTCTATTATCTGTAACGCGTATAAGGCCCACCGTCCCTATCTACGTTTACGTCTATCATCTACTTTACGTATAAGGCCCGCAGTCCTTAACTACGTTTACATCTATCATCTACTTTACGTATAAGGCCCGCAGTCCTTAACTACGTTTACATCTATCATCTATCTTACGTATAAGGCCCGCAGTCCTCAACTACGCCATCACCAGCCGAGTCTATGTCCGACAAAAGCTAGAGGGATTTGCCATCCTAACTTACTATGTCGATCATAGAACTCACATACCATTCGTGTACCTGCATACACCTACTTCACATATACAATAATTACATCATAGCATAAGAACACCCTAGGCGTTCTTTACATCATTCATTTAACAACCATACCTCTTGTCGATACGTGCAATATCCGAAGATCGTTCACGCCCCGACAAGTATTCATTTGTAATGTTCATAAATCTTCGATATATAATATCCGTACCTTTATTTTTGACCTGACAGTACGCGCAATATCCGAAGATCGTTCGCGTACCGACAAGCAATCATTCATATCCATCACATATATCACATATGGCATACACTTATCACTTAGGATAAATGTATTAACAACACATCGAGTATGCACACAGCCCCGAAAACATAACAAGGAATGGGGCTAGAAACTCACCTGAATACTGTTACGCTCTCCGTTAATAGTTATTCTCCTCTTGAGCTGCGCACGGCTAACTGTATAATATTTACACGTATCAATTACTGCTACTACTATTACTACTACTCATTTTCGATAACCGCCTAACACATTTTCCATTAGGTTTTTAATTTATTTCATAAACGAACTTCACTTCAAGCGAATCTTGGAAACAACTTGGTTCTGGCTTGATTCGATCGAATAGGAACACGTTCGATCGAATACAACACGTTCGATCGAGTAGGAACACGTTCGATCAAACAGGAACACGTTCGATCGAATAGGAACACGTTCGATCAAACAGGAACACGTTCGATCGAATAGGAACACGTTCGATCGAATACAACACTCATTCGATCGAATACAAAACTCATTCGATCGAATGAGTTGGAGACCATTCGGTTGCTTCCCTATTCGGTCGACTGGACTTGTTCGATCTACGCATTCGATCGAATGGACTGATTCGATCGACTGGTTCGATCGAATGAGTCTGATTCGACTCCTTCAAGCTGGGCGACGGAGAAACCCACGGGTTTTCCAGATTTTCCAGATTTTTGACCCAAAATCGAAGTTTTTGACATGGAAATGCTCGGGATTGAAAGGGCTATCGATTCCTAGTACTTTTAAACACAAAAGCTTGCATTTTGACACCAAAACAAGGCGGTTTCTGACCCGAAAACTCAAGTTACGTTTTTGCTCGCTTTGAGGCCGAAATGGTTATGAAAACGGATGATTTTCGAGAGGGACTTACCAAAAACGATTAGGAACAAGATTGTGGACTCGGATTTGTGATTTGAGAACTTTCTCTCTCTAGCTTCTCTCTCTAGAAAAGAGAGTGTTTGGGTGGGTGTAAGTGAAGGAAGATGGTGAAAAATGGTGGAAGTGTCAAGAACTTTCGTTTATATACTACGGGTTTGGTTAGGCTCGGGTTGGCTTCCTACGGGTCGAGGCAGGCCGAGTTCATAAAATAACTAAGCCCAAGACCCGTTCCTTACTCGACATTAATAATTAAAAACGCGAAATCACTAACACCACTTTCTTTATTCAACATTATAAATTTTAGGATGTTACACCATAATAGAAGCGAGAATTATGGTCCAAGACTAGTAATTTTGTATCCAGGTTCGATAAACGGGTATGGATCTAGGGTTGGATTATGAATAATCTATATTTAATGGGTTATAAAGACAAAAATTGCAATGTGGTCCTTGTAGTTTGAAGGTGGAAACTGTTTGGGGTTAAAGTTTAAGTTTGGATTAATTTTGCCAAAATATGAAAGTTGTAAACATGTTATGTAATATAATAGTTTAATTAATTTAATAAAAGGGATAAAATTTCCCGAACACCGAAATGGGTCGGGCTTTTAATAAAAATATGGATTTCGAAAAGTCCGAGTTGTTACAAAAACATACCCTGTCTGCGAAGGTTGTGGTGAGTTGGGACATGAAGTTGTGAATTGTTGAGCAACATATGATGAAGAAGAGGTGAATTATGTGCAGGGTGAACATAGATACAATAACAACATGAACTCAAACAATTACCACTCTGTCCTCAGAAACCACCCAAACTTCAGTTATAGAAATCCAAACACCCAACATAACCCAAACTTTCAGGGCAGTTCTCAGAAAACAGGATACCAGTCGAATGAAAGGCAGTATGGGGTTGGCTTGGGTAATAATCAGATCGGGTATAGGCAAGGAAATTCTTCGAGTAACAAAGATGAGTCTATGAAAGACGTTATGGATTTTTTGAATGAGATGAAGAGAGACCAAGAAGCTCAAAATAGGGTTTTAAATCAAATGAAGGCAGAGCAAGAGACTCAAAATAAGGCATTGAATCAGAGGTTGGAGCTTCAAGAGAAGGCAAATGCTACAAGAGATAAACATATGAGTCAACTGGCTGAAGAAATGGCGAGCCTAAAGAGAAATCCATCCATATTACCAAGTGACACCTTGAAGAATCCAAGCCATCAAAGTAGTAGTTCGTCAAACTCCAAAAATGCACACGTCAATGCCATCACAATCGAAGATAGTGTGGAGAATGACATGGTTGAAGAATTTGAAACAGGGGCACTACTCATCTCTATTCAGATTGGTGAGTTCAAGACCACCAAGGCACTTGTTAATTATGGTGCGAGTGTGAGTGTTCTACCGGGGAGTGTGTATGACCGGTTTGATTTTGGCCCTTTACAAGAGGTTGACACCACCTTGGTGTTAGCTGATTTCACTCGAAGACGGCCACGAGGTAAGCTGGTTGGTATTGCGGTAAAGGTTGGTGATTTTTACTACCCTGAGGATTTCTTGGTACTTGATTATGCACCAGTTGACAAGGAAGAAGAACCTCGTGTGATATTGGGGAGACCGTTTTTGGCGACATCAAATGCTCAGATTAACTGTCGAAACGAACATTTTGCATGACTTTCGGTAACCGTGAGTTAATTTTAAGTATATTTTCAAGTTCATATGTTTATTCTTTTGAAAATAAATATTCTAGGTCATGTGCTACTAATGGATGTCTTCCTCGTGCGTGTGAGGATGACGTCAAAAGGATAAAAGTGTTGTTTTTGACATGTCTAAGCGTGAACGAGAGAAGGAAGAGTTAAATGCAGTAGATGTAAAAAGTGGAACAACAGTAAGTTCAAAAAACAACACTAAGACGGTGATGGAGGTGGTGGTTGATGAGGAAAAGGATGGACCAAACAAGAAGAAACCACCAAAGAAGGAGAAGGTAAAGAAACCACCCGGATTCGAGAATGAACAAAGGAGGTTGGCATGTTTTGGGCCTAGGTGAGAGGCATTAAAGCTACCATTGTGTTGGAGAAGTAAGAAGAATAAGGTTGAGGAAGGTAAGCACTCCATTAGACCACCATAACCGCCAAATAAGGTAACGCTCTGGCTGAAGACCTTAACAAAAACTTAGCACTGATCGAGAGGCAACCCGGATTTTATTTTCAGTGTTTGTTTTGTTTCGTTTTATTTTAATGTATTTTTGTAGTTTATTTAATTGTTTTATTTCAAGCTTACCACTGTAGAAAAAGCCAAAGTGTGGGGATACCACACGGAACAGTCGGAGTTTTATAGTGTTTCGGTGAAAGAATTATAAGTTACGAGATTTCGGATATCTGACGTGCTTTAATGTTTCTTTTGCTACGGTTGATTCAGGTATGTGTATATTTTTGTTGTATCCGAACTTTGTGGGTGTAGTTTACTATAAACCCTCACGAGACCTTACTCGTCCACCCGGGCTACCGGGGGGTTTAAAGGGCTTGTTGCATATGCTAAATGCAATCGTGATTCCTATGAAAGTGAGTTAGGTCTTTTAATACTTTTACTCGTTTAACAAATTTAATTATGAAATTTATTTAACTCGGCTTGGTAATTAAAATCAACAGTTTTCCAAACAGTTTAAAAGGCATATTCTAATATTGTGAGAAGCAAGCTTCTACACGTGTGATAGTTTGCAGAGACTATTGAGTGAGTTGGGGAGACAGGTTCGTTTCGAGCAAGCACGAGTGCACACAAGTTACTAATTGCTATATCAGGTGATTTCATTTTTATAATTTTCTTTACTTTATTAGTTTCGTTGTTAGAAGTGTAATTGTATAATTCGATATGCCCATCACATTAAGCCGATTTTAAAATTTATAATCAGTCAATTTTAACACCGTCCTCGAAAATGTTATTTTTAATGCTAAATTTTAAACATGGAGGACAATGTCAACCTCAAGTGTGGGGATGGGGGAAAATTGAAATTTTTGGCCTTAGAGTAGCTTGATTGTACGCAAAAGCCGGAATTGCAAATTGTTAATTGTTAGTATTAATGCCAAGTAGAGGTCTTTGGTCATGGTCAATTTTTAAGCTTCTCGAAAGTCTTCCCATACAAATTTTTTTCAAGAATATAAAATTAAAATGAACTGTTTAGTTGGGGATAACGAATCATGGGGACACGTACACATGTTTCATGTCGGCAGCCTAATTCTTCCGGTACGTGTGTGAGATTTGCCTTATATATAATACAAATATAATATATAGTATACACACATGTCATTTGAGTGCCATTATAGAGAGTAACTGGTATGCCCATAATATCTAGAACTTGGATGTCTCATGCATTTCGAGATCTTAGCTTAGCATGAATGCAAAAGTGATAGAGGCAATTAGGTTAAGCCTCGTATGGATGAGTGAGAGTGTGGGTATTGGGGGGTTGGGCCTCATACGTTATATATATGAGCATGGATAATTAGAGGGGCGGGGGGTTGGTTCCCTTAGAAAACATTATTGGACCTATTCTTTCATTCAATCAACCCTGGTGTTATATTGCAAGACAATCCGGCTTAATAGGTTTCTTTGTAATTGTTTTAGTATTTATCAATAGGATGTATTAAGCATTATTTTTATTATTCTTCAAAAAAAATTGTGTTAAAGTTGCAAAGTTCAAGTATTACGAGTTTGAAAAAAAAAGAAAAAAATGAAAAAAATGAAAAGTAAAAGAAAAGGCTCAAAAAGAGTCAATGTTCTAGTCAGTATCTGTTGTAAATGAAAGTTAGTGAGTTTGTTTAGTTGTTTAATCGTAGGAATAAATTGGTCAGTTGTTTATGTCAGTGTTATTTAGTTGTTTTGTAATAAGCCGGATCGGATCGTTTGAGCTACTTTAAAATTTCTCTTCCATACCTTTACACTTAGCCCTGTTACAACCCGTGTTAAGCCCTCTTGATTTGCATTTGTGTCAAAGCATTTATGTGGGTGGAGATATGACTTGCTTCTAAGCTTATTACATTGTGTTCATACTTGGTATTGAGGGTAGAGAGATACTAGCACATTTTTTGTTGGTCCAGATATTAAGCCGAGAGGAGAGATATTATATTATGAGGGGTATGACCATGTGTGCCTTAACCGGAAACAAAGTACACTCGTTTGGTCGGTTTCATAGTTTTAAAACGTATCATTAAATTGTTTGGTGGGTAATCAACCTTGAAAACATTATTGGACCTATTCTTTCATTCAATCAACCTTGGTGTTATATTGCAAGACAATCCGGCTTAATAGGTTTCTTTGTAATTGTTTTAGTATTTATCAATAGGTTGTATTAAGCATTATTTTTATTATTCTTCAAAAAAAATTGTGTTAAAGTTGCAAAGTTCAAGTATTACGAGTTTGAAAAAAAAAGAAAAAAAAGAAAAAAATGAAAAGTAAAAGAAAAGGCTCAAAAAGAGTCAATGTTCTAGTCAGTATCTGTTGTAAATGAAAGTTAGTGAGTTTGTTTAGTTGTTTAATCGTTGGAATAAATTGGTCAGTTGTTTATGTCAGTGTTATTTAGTTGTTTTGTAATAAGCCGGATCGGATCGTTTGAGCAACTTTAAAAATTCTATTCCATACCTTTACACTTAGCCCTGTTACAACCCGTGTTAAGACCTCTTGATTTGCATTTGTGTCAAAGAATTTATGTGGGTGGAGATATGACTTGCTTCCAATCTTAGTACATTGTGTTCATACTTGGTATTGAGGGTAGAGAGATACTAGCACATTTTTTGTTGGTCCAGATATTAAGCCGAGAAGAAAGATATTATATTATGAGGGGTATGACCATGTGTGCCTTAACCGGAAACAAAGTACACTCGTTTGGTCGGTTTCATAGTTTTAAAACGTATCATTAAATTGTTTGGTGGGTAATCAACCTTGACAGTGTCAGTTCTTGGGAATTGGGTATGACCTTATACCTCACTAGTATTAATACTAACAATTGATGAACCAGAGATCTAGGTGTATGTGTTGCATGAGAGTTTGCTTGAGGGCAAGCAAATGGTAAGTGTGGGGATGTGATGTAAGGATGAAAGAACTAGATTTAAGTGTTTTTATTGTGTGTTTTACTTGTTTACATGTATTGAACACAAATACTTTGATATGTTTTATGTTTACAGGTGTGCAGAGCTTAAAGGAGAGAATTTGGAGCATTCATGATGGAGTGGAATGAAAGTAATGATATATGATATGATAGAGAATTGAAATACGAAGACGTTGCCGCAAACGGGGAGGAAAATGGAGTTGAAATGAAGATTTTATGAAGAAAACAGTGTTTTGGTCTGGTAGCAACCGTAAACCGTAAGCTACGGTTCACAAACCGTAAGCTACGGTGGCCAGACCGTAGCTTACAGTCTGGTCTGACGGAAAAGGGGATTTTGTGATTTTCTTTCATATATAAAGCCTTTAAACCCTAAGGTCGAATTCATTGAATCATTATCAGTTTTGGGACTTCTTGAAGGCCATCATACACCATCATAACACCTTCCAATCATCATAATCATCCATGTTATCATCCTTGCAACAATCAATGAAGCTATTCAAGATCAAAATGCAAGGATAAACCGTTCGTGACCATCTCCGGGAGTAGGGTTGTGTTTGTAAGCAAGATCTTTTGGTATTTGAATCTTTACATTGGAACTAGAGTTGATCAATCATCCGGTTGATTAACCTTTTATGTTTGTTTATGCATTCTACAGTTTTTCGTAATTGAATTTTTTGTGATTTTATCAGTTTATTTGTTTGTGGTCATCAACTTTTAGGATTAAGGGGGTGTTTGGTACAGAGAATGGAAATGGAGAGAAAATAGAAATGGAAATGGAATTGTAGAGAAAGAGAATTGGTATGGAGAATGAGAATCATTTCTCTTGTTTGGTACACGAGAAAATAAACAGAGAACTCTACCATACCCAACCCCACCTCCACCCAACCTGACACCACTCACCACCGCAGCCCCACCACCACAGCCCCACCACCACCAGCACCACCACCACAGCACCACCACCACAGCCCCACCACCACCACCAGCCCCACCACCACAGCCTTTTCTTCAACCACAGCCCACCACCACCGGCTGCCGCCACCAAACCCCCTTCTTCAACCACAGTACACAAGAAATTAAAAAGATTCAAATTTTTGGAACATAAGATATAGAAAAAGGAGGCTCAGATCTGTCATCACTGCCACTTTGAAAATTTTGTGGTGGTGGTTGTGGTGGCGATGATGATGATGATAATCAGAAGCCACCTGCAACCACCGCCGATTTCCACCACCACTGTCAACCACCTGCGACCACAATCACCCGACCATCTGAAAACCCTAACCTACCACGAACCACCACTTGAAACCCTAATCTCCGTTCACCCGTACCACCTGCAACCTACAACCGGTTACCATCTCTGTGTTCACCACTGCGAACGGCGGAGACGGGGTGGTGGTTGCAGACTTGGAGATGAGGTGGCGGTTGCAGACTTGGAGATGAGGTGGTGGCCGGAGACGGGGTGGTGGCCGGAGACGGGGTGGTGGCCGGAGACGAGGTGGTGACATGCTATGAGGAGGCTGCTGAGAAATGGGTTTCTCTTTGTTTTAAAGAGAAATGGAATTCTCTAGTTTTAGAGAAATAGAAAGAGAAATAGAAATGAAAAGTGGAAAACAAACAAAAGAAAAATTTCTAATTCCATTTCTCCCCAATCAAATCCCTCTACCAAACACCCCCTAAGTTCTTTGAGTCATTGACCCTTTTATTTTTAGCCACTAAATCACTTATATTTATCAAACCCTAAAACTGGTAATCAATTAGGTTATAATTCATCTAAGTCAGTTGTTCGGATTAAGTTCTAACGATCAGCAAGGTCAAATATCTATTCTTTTGATTATAGGTGTAATCAAACGAGTTTTCCAAATACGTATAATCAATTGGTCTAGTTTGCCTCACAGCGTGAAACCCGGAGTTGGTTACTTTTTCTCTAATTGTTTTAAAAGTATTTGGAACTTTGTAGGTGTAGTTCACTATAAACCCTCACGAGACCTCACTCGTCCACCCGGGCTACCGAGGGGTTTAAAGGGCCTGTCGTATACGCTAAATGCAATCGTGATTCCTACGAAAGTGAGTTAAGTCTTTTAACATTTTTAACTTGTTCAACAAAATTTATTATGAAACGACTTAATTCGGCTCGGTAATTGTTTTAATAAAATTAACGGAAAATCATTTTTATAACTCTTAAAAGACCTATGTCTTACACTTGTGAAAATCTTGCTTCCACACGTCTCGAGAATTTGCAGGCTCGGTTGTCAGTTTTTGTTATTTGGTTGAGACGAGTGTGCACGAGTGTTTACGAGAGTCTGCGAGCCGATTGTTCCCTTCCATTGTCGATGATATTAGGTGATTTTAGTTTCATAATCTATTTTGTTTTTATTAGTTTGAATGTTAAAAGTGTAATTGTATAATTGTTTAGTAGAACCATCATATTAGAGCCCCGAGTTTTTAAAATTGTTAAACAGTCCATTTCAACCCCGTCCCTCAAATGTTCATTAATTGTTTAAATATTCTAACATTGAGGACAATGTCAACCTCAAGTGTGGGGATGGGGGAAATTTGAAAATTTTAGCCCGATAGTACCTCGAATAGTGTTCGGAAACCAAAGTTATTAACTGTTAATTATTGTCATTAATACCAAGTTAGTGGTTTCTGGTCATGGTTGGTTTTTCAGCTTCTCGATAGTCTTACTCACAAATGTTTTCAAAAAGAGAAGTTGAAAATGGGGTCGTTTAGGCGGGGATAACGAGTCAAAGGGACGGGTATACATGTTTTATATCGGCAGCCCATAATTCTAGACATATTTTGAGATAGCCCCAATACTTAATACACATATTATATAACAAATATAAATATTATATACACATATTAATACACATGTCTTATCATTTATTGAGGGAAACCGGTATGTTTTACAGAGTTCGAACTTGCTTGTCACATGCTTATCGAGATCTTAATACCACCACCTTAATGGAGATTAGGACTTTAGAAAACCTGTGCATACAGTTTCCCGCACTAAATAAATTTTCTTGCCCAACATTATCCCCTTAGGAGCCCGTTTGGACCTTATTCCTTTTTATTTGCTAAACCGAGCATTACACACTATTTCAGCCTTGGCCTTCATTTTATTTTAACCCTGTGTGATGAAATCCAGTTCGTTATCGAGGTTTTTAGTCAGTTGTAGAGCATAGTACACAATGTACGTATGTCTCGGTAGAGTTGTAAATATGTGTTTGTCAGAGTTGTATAAATTTATTTCAGTGTTTCATTTACTGATGTAAAAAAATTGAAAATGCAACAAAAAGCCAAAAAGAATGTTGGTTATATTCAGTTTTGTAATTAGCGGTTTGTTTGTATCTGATTGTTTATTTGTAAAACTGGGTTTCATCCATCTTAGTCACTAAATATGCCTAATCCGTACCCAAACCTAAGCCCCAGCAAATTCTTAGTTCGAGTCTTTATGCAATCGCTGGGTAATGGGTGGAGATAAGACGGGTCTGCAAGCTTATTAAGTTATGACTCATACTTGGTATTTGAGGGCATAGATATATACTGGCACATCTTTTGCTAGTCCAAATATTAAACCGAAAGGAGTGTTGATAGTGTGAGGGGTGTGAACATGTATGCCTTAACCGGAAACAAAGTACACTCGTCTGGACGGCTCTATTTTTTTTATAGCATCATTTAACTTTATTTGTGGGATGTCAGTCTAGAAAGTGTCAGTCTGGGAAACTGGGTATTACCTTAAACCTTACTATTATTAATGGCGATAATCAACATACCTATGATAGAGGTTGATGTTAACTTTAGAGTTTTACTTGAGGGCGAGCAAAAGATAAGTGTGGGGATGTGATGGTCGGGTATAAATCTTGTATAATAGTTCTTTAATTTTGTAGTTTTTGATTAATTTTTCGTTAGAACATTGGTACTTCAAGTATGCTTTTCATTTATAGGTTTGTGAGAGTTAAAGATACTATTTGGAGACACTTACGAGCATAATTTGAAGTCTCGAGAAGACCGGAGCCACTAACAAGTGTTGGAAACGAAAAGAAACAAGTTGGTTGAAATTCAGATCCCAGAGTAAGCTACTCCAGGATTAGAGTAACCTACTCTGGATGCCATATTAATTCAGAGTAAGGAAATCAGAGTTTAGAGTAAGGGATTTGCACCCAGAGTAAGCTACATCAGGGGTCAGAGTAGCTTTCGCTGACACGCGAAATTCAGATTTAAAGCATGGGCACAGCTGCTATATAAAGGATAAAAACCCTAAATCGTGAGGGGGTGATTCCAACCGTTTTTGGGACGAACTTGGGCCATTTTGGGAGCTCCATAACACCTCCAATCACTACAAGATCCATGTTTCATCATCCAGAATCAAGAATTGAAGATCATATGATGACCATGAGTGGCTAATCTCTCCGATTCATTCTCGGGATGTAAAGTTTATATTTCATTATGTTTTTAATGTATCCAAGAACATATAATTTGTAATTATCGTTGATTGATCTATGAGTATTGATATTTAGTATTGATGTGCATTCAATCGGTTTAGGTTTACATTGATCAGAGCGATTAGTTTGCTAGTTTCTATAGTAATTGCTCATAGGGTTGATTTGACTAGATTAAATACAATAAAGCATATAATTGCCCTTAGTTGAGTCACACTGGCAGGGACCATTTGATAACCAGTTTCGTGTGTTAGCGATTGTTGATGCCTAAGGTTTATCTCGTTAATCAGTATTTAGTCAGTCTTTGATAATTAATCAGTTAGGTTGCATGAGAAACTGTTAAATTACATTCTTGAACCCCGGGGATGATTCGCTTTTGTTAATTGCTTGAATTGCGAATTTGATTAATCATTTTTAAAACCAATTTAATTGCTTGTGTGATCAGCACTAAAACTCATTACTTCATAACATTATAAATTAGTTACACGATTACATTGACCACATACTCCTTGTGTTCGACACCTTACTTATATATATATATATATATATATATATATATATATATATATATATATATATATATATAGAGCAAGGTTAAAATAAGAAGTAAAACTATCCTAAGAAGTGTAAGAAGTGTTTTTACCCTTAAAAAAATAAAACACACCGAACTAGCAAAATAAAACACACCGAACAAAAAACACACTAACAATATCCACCATCAGATGATCACATCCAATGCCTGATATTACTTCTCACACTTCTTACAAATAACTCACTTCTTATTCTAACCCCACCCTATATATATATATATATAATAGTAACCAAGTTTTGAAATTATTCTAATCAGGTCACTCATAAAATGTTTTGTTCCAATCAGGTCATTAAAATTTTCTTTGAGTTCTAATCCTAGATATTTTACCTAGATAGTAGTTTATGTAGGGTTTTTTAAATAGTTTGACATTGCATAAATATTTTTAAAAAATTGAGAAAAAAAAGCTGCAAAAAAAGAAAATAAAAATAAATAAACTGGAAAATTGAAAAAAAAAATAGATTTTTATTTTGCAATTTTTCATATTTGTTTTTGCTATTTTCCATACTTTTTTGCAAGTTTTCTCAATTTAAAAATTATTTTTCTTAATTTTTTTTAAAAAAAATTGCAACGTCAAACTATTTATAAATAAAAAAGAAAACCTATGTAATCTGGTATCTAGGTAAATTATCTATGATTAGAAATGAAATTTTAGTGATATGATTCGAACAAAATATTATATGAGTGATCTGATTGAAACAATTTCAAAACTTAATTATTATGATATAAATTAATCTCTTATACATAAATGTGTGATTTGAAGGTAAAAAATGTGATATACACAGGGTATGGTTTTTAGAGACAATACTCGGACCTGGACCCGAACCCGACCCGGGTATTACCAATACCCGGTCATACCCGAACCCGGTTCCATACCCGAAACCAGGTATTTAAAAAACTCGATTTGTGCATCTCTAGCCCTAGCTACTTGTTTTGTTCATAATTAAAAGAAAAATCATTGGTTCTTCCAAAAAAAAGGCACAATTTTCAAAGAAGTTCAAGTATAGACCAAGACTAGTAGCACCAGGGGCGGACTCACTTGTTAGTTATGGGTGTCTCCTGTGAAAAAAAAAAGATTTATTGTTAATATACCAAACTAGACCGACCCCTGTAAAATTTTGACCGACCCCTGTGAAATTTTAAAGCCTAACCCTGTATAATTTCAAGACGACCCGCATGAGATTTTTAGACTAACCGTAATAAAAAATACAATGAAAATTTTGTAAATATAATTATATAAACGTTATATAAACAATTTTCCCCATTAATATCAATAAGTCCATTAGTCAAATTTTTAAGCCCAAGCATACTCAATTTTAGCCCAATATCCATTCCCAATCCTATTCTAAAATAATATTTTCTTTTACCAATTTACCGTCTTTCACCTCTCACATCCTCTACCGATCTTCTGCCCCTCGTCGCTGGTCCCTTCGTCATTTAAAGCTTCAGCTAACCGGAAATCAGAATCAGAAATTCCGGCCACCAGCCAGTTCCATTATTCCAGCCGTTCCATTATTCCAACCGTTCCATTATTCCAACATCCCTCCAGCCACTAAAAAGCACACTAAGGTATAACATAAATACATAATACATTTAATTTATGTCTAATTTAGTTAGGCTTTTAGATTTTTAGGTTAATGATGTTTAGATTATGTTAAAAAAATGGAGGAATTTTGTGATTTTGTTGACAAACTTGTGATTCTGTAACATAATTCATAAAGTGGAATTTTGAATTTTTAATAGTTTGAAACTTGACTAGTTTGATTACTTGCTAAGTTTGTTGTATTTCTGATCTAATAGGAAGAAAGAATAATGAATCCGATAATGGAGAGATTTCTTAAAAAGAAAGGTAATCAAGGATCGTCTTCTAAGACTCCCGAGCTTGTTGAATTGGATGATCTTCCTTTGGATCCCGCCGATAGAAAACCAATCTCTACTTACAACGTGAATCAAGGAGATGAAATAAGAAGAACGTATCTACTTAGAGGACCGTGTCAACCAAGCAGTGTGGCATTTCCATATAGAATGATCGGTAATGATTCAAGACATTTTCCGGTTACTTGGTGTACTAATTTTAAGGGGTGGTTAGAGTATAGTATAAAAAACGATCGTGTTTATTTCTTACATTGCTACTTGTTTAAGGATCAAGTTAAAAATCTCCAAGAAGCTATCATTAGTGAGGGGTTTAACGGTTGGAATAGACAAGATAAAGTTCAACGTCATCAAGGGGAGTTTAATAGTTTGCATAACAAAGCCTTTAAAATGGGTGAAGATTTGCTTAACCAAGATCAATTGATACAAATTTTTGTTGATAAAAAGAGTGAGAAGGAAAAGTCCAATTAGCGATTGTTGATACAAACTTTTGCTACTGTAGCACATTAACGTTTGATGTTCAGATGCGGCTGGACGCCATCTTAGCGATTGTTTATCAGTATGCTCGAAGAGCACATTAAAAAAAATCAAAAAATGGAAGGAAAGAAAAAGCAAAATATGGCTGGCCCAAAACATAAAAAGAAATAATAAAGAAAAGAAAAACTAAAAAGCAAAACCAAAAGCCATTTATCAATCATCATCAAAGTGCAACACTTTTAGACCATCTTCCCAACTCCTAGTTCAAAACGTACCAACAAACCTCAGCTGGCCCGACCCGACCCGCTCCAGTCTAGTTTGCTTTATTACCTCTCTCACCATGGCTAGACTTGGGTTCAAAAGTCTACTTAGTCTCATCACAATATTGTTTGTGTGCTTCTCATTCATATTTAGAAGGAAAGAAAAAGCAAATGTACACCAAAGATGAAATAATATAAACCAAATGGTCTTTGATCAACATTCAATGCATAAAGTAAAGCCTATTTGAAAGCCAAATTAATATAGAAAAAGAAAGTCTACCTAATTGAGTGGGAGTTTCTTATTGACTCAAATTTTGTTCGATAATGTCTTGTTTTTGCTTTTAACCCTTTCACTTGTCATGTCTTTAAAGGAAAAATATGAATCTTTTAACAAAGTAACGATAGATAACAAAAGGATATCATGATTATATTTAGACGTGTCGGTAAGTTAAAGTTTGGACGACCATCATAAAGACAACGCATAACGATATACAAATTTTCAACATACCAACAAAATCAACTTAGACAACAAGCAACAATAAATGCCAAAGATATTGAGTTAAAGCGCCATCGTGAGCATCTACACATCCAAGGTCCCATATGTAGGCCTTGGGATTGCACAACGTAACAAGGAATGCCAAAGATTTAACATATGAGAATAGGGATGAGGAAAATAAAAAAGAAAGAAAGAAACGTAACCCAACAAGAAGAACCGAAGCCTGAATCTTTATGGTTGGATCAAAGATATTTTGTTACCCCATAAAATACCTTCGAAGGCTTGACTAGTACACGACACACATGTATGCTTGGGTTTTAGGGAACAAATATGTGTGCCAATTATTAAACTAAACATGTTTTTGACGTAAAAGTTGGATACACAATCGTAATAGGTTAGATATGCCGTTGAACAATATGAGGGTTCTTACATAATCAAAACTCATTGCAACAACGAATCGTATCTAAAGTAGGATGCACTGTCGTAATCATTCATTTTATAAAATTATTACAAAAATATTGATAACCTAAATTAAAAAAAAAAACATTAGAAAGCCAATTATGTCACTAAATGTTATTTTTTTTGTCTTTTGAAATCTTTCATTATTTACTTTAATTTACATTCAACAATGATTATCTACTTGTAACCAAAAAAACATTAACCATATATTTAATATTGTTGCTGTTAAATCACGAATAAAACCCTATATTTGCTATAACGATGTTTACAAAACGAGTGACAAAAGTTTTATTTTCTTGTATGTGGTTTCTTTGTCTACCTGATAGATTAAAATGTGACATATATTATCAAATTATTAAAAACTCCAAAACTGCAATCATTGAAGCAAAAACATTGTGTCCCTCAAGTTGGACGCACATAACGTTGGAAGTACGAGACATATGATGTCGACCGGAGAGTTTGCAAAGTCCATATATCAAAAGATATTATTATGTTCAAGTGAGACCATGTTTTAAGAATATAACATGCATGTTTGAACATTGGATAGTGATCTCTCATCCGTTATATACCTAACCTTTAAATATTTGTTATTAATTATAATTTTAACTAATTTACATACAACTCAGTAACTAGTTGATTGAGGTACGTGGTGCTCAAGTTCGAATTCCGGCTTTTGTGCATGCTCTGAAATATAAGCAGCACCACGTAAGGGGATTCAAACTTAAGTAAGGTAAGCATTTCAGAGTCCCCGACAACCAATTGCACATGGCCGTTCAATTAATAAATAAAACTGACCTATTTAAACATATATACACCTTTATTCTGTGTAGGCTAATTTTGAAGTATATAAAAATTTTAACCTATTTTAAAAACTTGTAAACATACAGTACCAATAATACATATGTAAAAACGTACTGTTTAAACTATTATTAATTTGTTTTTGTGTTTCATGATGGTTGCTGGTGAAACATATTACCTCCTAAATCTTGCCCGATTTGAACAAGTTCATATATCTTAATTAACAAACAAATACCATGTTAGTAACCGTTGACATTGTTTAACTATCTTCAATTTTTTTTTTTTTTTGGTAATATAGTTGTTCTAGTAAATGTTATGTTACTTACCCGGAGTGGATGATGAATCCTTTGATATACTTGTAATGGTCTTTACGTTCTTGGCTCGTCTTTTCTAGTCATTGCCTCCTGTTCCCAAAACGCACAATACATTTCAAAAGTGCTTTGATTCGTATGTTCAAGATCTTAGATCCACATATCTTCTTTCGGGTTTACAACTTGCTCCCATTGCCTGAAATAATCTTTTTCAAGGGTAGATTGCTTCTAGATCATTTGCCTACATGAATTGCCTTGTCTCCATCCATAGACTTCCAACTTCATTTTTAAATCTCCACATATCCATTTGGTTAACAGTGCCATGCTCACTACGTCAATACCACCCATACCATAACCCATTTTTCCTTTGGTGCCGGTACTTGATCACAAGTTATTAAAGTTATTTTTGATAATAATAATTAGTGTTCCTATTCACCTTAACTACTTAGGGCAAGTAGAGTGTCAAACCAAAAGAGTCTGTAGTCAGTGTTTCAATTAACTATTTTTAATTAATGAAGTTTTAGTTTGAGTGCTGATCACACTGCAAGTTTTGATTTGAAATAAACGAACTCTTTAGCAACTTGTAACAATTAATAAAAAGCAAATCACACATGGGCTTCAAAATTATAAGAAACTAGGATTAACTTTACACAAAAGGTTCAATTTTAGTGATTCACGATTAATATTTTTGATTTGCTAATATGAGTTCCTAATTGTAGACATCAACATCATCTATTATATGCAACTGGTGCAAGAAAACCGTCACAACATGAATTTCGGACAGACGTATGTTCTATAAATCAAGAACAAATAACAAACCCTAGCATGAATTGAAACTAAAATCAGTAATCATTTCAAAATGTCAACTAATTACAAAGTTTAGATATGAAACTAAACATGAAAGAAAACTAAACCCTATATCTTACAATCTTATACCCGAAGATGATTCATGGTGAATTAGCCACTCATATTGTTGATGGAATCTTCAATCTTGTTGGACACCTAAGTTGATATGGTAAAAGAATAGTTTTTTTTTTCTCTCCAAGAAAGGTCTCCAACCTCCAAAGATTGATCTCCTTTTAGACCCTAACTTTATGCCTTCTATAACTTTTTAGTTTGCAAACTCGTGACAAATGATACTCTAACTTTATATTATGATACTCTGATTCAACGTACCATACTCTAAAACCTCCTAATATACGCCTCTTTTCCATGTATCCTATGCTATGCATATAATACTCTATTTCAGCAAATGATATTCTAGAACCAACTTTTATCCAAATTCTTCAATTTTAATCATGCACAAGTTGTGTTGACTTCTCGTTTGCTTTTCTCTCATCTTTCTCCTTCATAAATGCTTTCAATTTTGTGTTTTGATCCAAGGGCATCACACATCATACAAGGAATTTAGATTATTCAACTACATGCTTCTAAATTACGTCTTGAACGTACTAGAACTTGAAAATCAAAAGCATGCAAGAAGTATCTATAAAAAAAGCTAAATAGAAACAATAAAAATAAACGTTTAAACACACGAAATATAATCGACCATCAATTTTACAAGTTTGTGAGCACCCACCCCATAGGAAGTTTCTCCTTATATGCCTCACGTGTACTCAGGGGTGGCTCGTGGGACGCGAAAACAAGTTAGGGCTTTAGGCCCTCACTCAGTTAAGGCCTCTAAATCTAAAAAAAATAACATTATATATAGATATATTATAATGGGTATAATAAACTCAAAGTATTGTATTGGTGTGGTGGGTAGGCCTTGGTTGTTAATTGTTACCAAAGTATAGTGATGTGGTTCCAACCGATAATCGATTGACCAAAGAAAATTAGAGAGAATCCAGATTAGAAAATAGAGAGAACATAGATCAATAAAATATTTTCATTCAAATCTCTAACCCTAACGCATAAGAACTAGTGGCTTATATAGCCAAGATACATAACCGACCCACTAGTTAATAAACTACCCATATAACCGACCCACTACTTAATAAACTACCCTCTACTTAATAACTAACATGTCCACTAACTTAAATTAAGTAAAAACAAATAAAAGATAAACAAAAATTAAAATATTAAACTCCATGCACGTCAATGATTTTATGGCACATATCATATAGGTTATGAGTTCAAAACTTGTAATAATCAATTTTTTTTCCTAATAGTTGTTATGAAAAGGCTCCAAAATCTTGTTTTGATTTAGGCCTTCACATTCGTTGAGCCGGCCCTGCGTGTACTAATAACATTACATGATATTTAAAATAGAGTGAGAGAGCATATGGGAAACTTGCCTAAGACGGCATTTTGATAGCGTCATTTTACCTCCAAAGGTTAAGGAGTAAGGACTTTGATTCCCAAAAAGATAACTTACTTGAAACTTTTTGGACAATGGCCTTCCAAATTTATGCTAAAACCTAAATAGTCGGAAAGGAATTCGTTTGTCGTCTTAATATAGATATCATCCTATTTTATTCACATGAAATTACTAAAGCTTTAATTTTCTGAAAACTTACTTTCATAGTTGACAAAAGGTAAAGAATCTCATAAGTTAACAAAATCATTAAAGTTTGACAAATATCACTCACCCATAAAAATCACATCATCCACATGTAATAAATACAAAATAATTGGGCCATTGTTAGGTGTTTTAACTTTTAATACCATGAATATAACCAATATCTACCTCTTTATATATAGCCACATGGAGAGCCTCTATAGCGATAATGAAGAGTAACGTTGGAAACAAATCCTCTTATCGGACCCCTCCTTCACTTTAAATTTATTTCTTGACGCCCCATTAATGAATACTCATGTTCTTGCTGAAGATGGGCAACTCTTCATCCAAAGTCTTCATATATGTGGGAATTGCATTTTTTTTCAAGAACAAAATCTAGGAAGCTTCAATTGATTGTATCAAAAGCCCCTTTTGAAGTCTCTCTTGAAAAAACACAACATCTATCTTAGACAATTTTTAATCAAGCATATACTTCTAATGATAATCGGCCCATCAAGAATGTTCCAACATGATTGGTTGATGTTTTAAGTACTTTGGGTAAAAATTAGGAGTGCCCATACCACCCCAAGTCATCGGTAATAGTATCGTGGGAGGGAGTATAACCCTGCCACGTTGCTGTGAGATGTGGGGAAGACCTCCCATCCCATCACACGTGTGACTGTGGCCGGTCAATTGTGAGCATAGATAAGATGAAAAATCTCCTCCAACAAACCGTTGGAACATTTAATTCACTCTAGTTGTTGGTGTTATTAATTAATATTATTATATATCATAATTCATAAAAAACTATTACATAGACAATTACAGACTAACATTAGATAGACGGGCAACAAGCTGCGCCGCTACCCCCTTCTGAATAGCAAACCCTACCCTACTAAACACAACGTTCCCCTTAGCATGAGCGGAGTTACTGCTGACCACCTGCTGAACCCGCTTAAGGAATTGAACTGCGTCAGGGCCGAGAGCGCCAAAAGTGTCAAAAGCAAATGGTACGAACACGTGCTGATTCTCAAGGCAAGCTTTCTCGTGCTTAGCTACTTTACCCGCCTCAGCCTTGTTTATCGCATGACCAGCCACAAACCCGTGGTCCAGTAGCCCAACGAGGGGGGACACACCTGTCAAATCAACGCACGCATGCTTACCTCCTTCCCATCCAAAAACAAGAATGTCAGCGGGTCGTAGAGTTGATCTCTCATCTAAAGGGTCGGTCAAGAAGTTCACCGAGGCTTCCTTTTTTGCCGAGATCCCGACCCGCTTAAGGACGTCGTAAAGCACATCTCGAACTAGATCATGTCATATTTAAAGCCCGGTAATTCTTTGCAATGGACTGCATGCTCCCCAAAAAAATCCAAACAAGCCTTCCGACATACGGGACACGGGTCATCAACTAGGAAAAGGGGTACCATCAGCCAGTATTTGAGGATAGCCCGATATTCCACTGCTGACATACGTTGCCCTAAACCTTCAATGGGAACAACTGACAGGAAATCCTGAGCATGAGGGGCACGTAAACACTCAAACACAGCTCGCTGCCGCGGAGACAAAGCGAACTTCTCTTCAACTGTCTTGACGATTTCACCATATAAGTCATTCGCCAAAATTTTCTGGGCTTTAGGAGGGGCGGTGTCTTTAATGTAAAAACCGCCAAGATCAAGATCAGGAAGAGAACTATGCAGGGTATCCAACGTGTCACACCCCGACCAAAGGCGGCGGAACATGCCGGGATGCAACGTGATTGGACAAATACACAAGACACTATTTAAAGTGACAATATTTAATCAACTCATTTATTTCATAAATCAATAAACAAACACATCTCGTTCATATAAACAAATTTGGAAACAAGTAGTAATCATATTGTTCGTTTTACTAATACCCTAATAGTCTTGGTAACGTTTTTCATCAAGTACTCAAGTCAACAAAAGTCAATCCTGTAACATTTCATAAAATAAAGTTTGTCAACGCAAAGGTTGGTGAGCAATTCATAAGTTTGAGCATATAAGTATATAGTAATAAAAAGCCACAAAACTTTTATACAAGACAATAAATAAAAGCAACAACTTGGATAAATTGACAATCGCTAATAGAATTACGTTAGCGCCACCTAGCTACAAGGGGTTGCCAAGTAGTCTAGGATTTAATAGAATATCGTTAATTGCATTACGTTAACGACACATTGCCATTACCAAATGGTCTAGGATTTATATATTCAACCAACCGAAAGCGATAAACACATAGACATATAGCATAGAACACCAAATCAAGCAAGTATTTAAGTAATGTATACAATCACGTTTGTGGGTTTAAGATTCAAGTAAATAAAGCATTAGTTTGATAAGTATGAAATATCACCCCAAAACGAAAGATGGAAAAAGGGGTATGAAAGTACTCACCTCGATTGATGAACCGAGAAATAAATAGATAAGTAAATGAAGCTGAATGGTAAACAACAGATCCGACTTGAAACGATAAACACCTTAGCTAAAATAAATAAGATAATATGTATTAATGAACTTGAAACCATAATGAAACTATATTGGAAACAATGAACGATGAGGTTCGGTTGTAAATCGGATTACCGGTTAATCTGTAAATGATTAGGGACTCACACTTAATTGATAATTTAAAATAATGTAATATTATTTTATTGGGCTTTTAAATAACTATAAACCAATATTAAATAGAAGCGAGACGGGTTTAAATCAAGAGCTCGGTTGTATAAAAATGAATAGATAATAAAGCTTATAATGATGTTATTAATTATAAAGATAGAAATGATAATAATGATTTTAAAATATGTTTTATATATATATATATATATATATATATATATATATACATATATGTATATATTTAGATATATAAGATAAAGATGATAATAATACATAGAAATATTACCAATTGAGAAATGTTCTTAAAACTAATAATAGTAGTAGTAATAATAAATATAATAATAATTATTTTTGTTGTTGTATATATTATTAATAGATTTTTATAAGTTTTAAATGATAATAATAATTATTATAATAATTATATGTGCTATTATAATAATAACTAACATTTATAACATTTTAATAATAGTAGTATTAGTGGTAAAAGATATCACTCGAGTGACGATGACGTTAAAATGGCAACTAGGTCCGACATGGGTTTCGGTTTAATAAAACAAGTATATAATATTAACAATATTAGATTTTAATAGTATTCCTTAATAATCATAATAACAATGATAATAATAATCATAATAATAATAATCTATTATTATGAAAATAATGATAATAATAATATCAATAATGAATACATATAATCATAATACTAATAATAATTTTTATGTAAAAGTATTGACACTAATAGTAACCGAAATTTGTTAAATATAAAAATTATATCAAAACCGGTCTAGGAAGAGTCGCGAAACCGAGACCTCTAGTTTATTAACTAACGTACAACCCAAAACGAAAACAAGATGACGATTGTTAATTAAACCCAAAAGAACTTAATATATCTATTACCCGTTCGTTTATCTTTCCCCCAAATTCCAAAACAAACTATACACACTCAATTCGTTTCAAAGTAGTTAACCAAAAATATAACCAATACTAAAACCGATTATTAACAAATAGATCCGAAAAGTGATATATGAAAATTAATAACAAAGCCCAATTTAAATATACCTATTAGGTGATATGAGGTCATCGGAGAAAGGTTGCCGGAGACATGGGGGGTCACTGGAGCCGATGGACAGAGCCGGAGGCAGAGAGAGAGAAGAGAGAGACGGAGAGAGTGAGCTGAGGGAGAGACGGTGCAGCGAGAGGGAGAGACGGTGCAACGAGAGGGAGAGAGAGTGCGTTGGAGACACCGGGGCCGGTTTTCCGGTCGCCGGAATGACGAACCGGAGAGGGAAAAGAGGAAGGAGGACGGGTGTGTTGTGTATATGTGTGTTGGAGGTGGAGAACGGGGAAGAGGCCGCCGGAAAAACAAGAAGGGGTGTTGCCGGCTGCCGAAAAAGCCGAGAAACGAGAGAAGGGCGAGTGGTGGTGGTGCGGCTGGAGTGATGGAGGCGGTGGAGGTGGTGGGTGGTGTTCGGAGGTTGTCGTCGAAGTCACCGGTCGCCGGAAAACGGCGCCGGAATTGCGAGGAAGAAGGAAGGGGGCGGTTGTGGTTTTATGTTTATGTTTTAGGGTTAGGTTTTGTTATATATGTATGCATATTTTCATAACAGCCCCCTCAAGTTTCAATCAATGTTTAAAACGAGTTAAAAGGTTTCTAAAGCTTATAACTAGTTTACGAAAATCATTTTAAATCCTCTAAGTTTTTCTTAACGATAGTATAATATGACAAACATCGATTTATTTACGGTCGAGGTATATTATAATATTATATAATAAATACATAAGGTTCTAAAATGTTGAGTTGGGTTTACGTATTAAAAGTTTACAAAAACGAATATAATTCGATATCTGAATTTGACGAATGTCACACAACGCACCCCTATAATCAGAGTCAAACAACCCACCCCCACACTCCCGAAGGATGTGGTCTTGAAGAACCCAAGACTGGGTCCTTGAAGCCACAAAAGCGTAGGAAGAGGCATCCTCAGCCAAGCCAATCCCAAGACCCCCAAAACGGGTTGGGAGGGAAGCTAGCCTCCATTGGAGGTCCCCAAAAAAGGCACCCCCACAAACAACAATGTCCTCGATTGCTTTCCAAGACCCGTGTCAAAAACAGAGACAGCTCCTCTGACATAGGAAGGCTGACACGTCCTAAGCCCAAACAGTAGTTTAGCGACCCCCATGCACAAACGAAGCAGGAGGAGTTCACTTTGAGGGTCACGAAGGCCTTTGAGGCATTCCATCAGCTCAACCGCACGTTTTTCTCTTTCGAGGGCCAAACCACTAATAAACTCCCCGTTTCTACTGACAGCACCACCCAAAAGTTTCACACCATGCACCGGCCTACTAATCTCCCGCGGAAATAAACCCTCTTGAGTCTTCACCCCGTCACATGTAGGCCAAAAAACTTTAGTTTTTTTGATGTTGAGAAGGAGACCCAAAGAGGGGCCCTCCACTCTAATGATGTCTAAAGCCTTGGCAACCTGAGTAGCATCTCCAATAAGGGTCCCATCATCCAGGTACCGGGCGTGAAAAAGAAGCTTACAACGATCTCTGATCCGGTGGACAAGAGGGTGTAAAACAAGGGCAAACAGGAGAGGCCCTAAGGGATCCCCTTGCTGAACCCCTGTGGAAGACCAAATATTATCATTCCCCACATAAAGCCTAGCTGGCTGCACGTATAAAAAATCAACCCAAGCGGAGATGGATGGACACATTTTCCTTACCTCATTTAAAAGAGCAGTTCTATCCACAAGGTTAAAGTCATTCGAGAAATAGACGGTAAGCATAGCCAACGACTCGTCTCGGTGGTGCGCATTTACAAACCTATTCACACTATGAAGAACTGCCTCAGCCCCGTTTGGAACCCCGACCCCAAACTGAAAGTCGCCAAGATATTTGGCCATATCCTTCCCCACCCCCTTCATAGCCACCTTGGAGACTACTCTCCTCCAGATAGAACCCACTGCAATAGGTCTAATCCCATTATCGGACTTGAGAAGAGGCGTAAGGGGAGCAGATGCAACGAACTCCGCCAAACTCCTTGGGCACCCACCCCTCAAACATAAGTTAACCATAGCTGCAGTCGCACTGAGTAGACTAGCCGCGATCACGGACCCTTCCCCACAAAGGGCATCCAAAAGGTGTCCTTTTAGGGAAGGATTTGATACACACCAGTACACTGTCAGTCTCTGCTACAAGGGGAGGTTCAGCCGGTAAGAAACTATAAGATCAATTTTAAAAAGTGGTAGGATAAATACACAATTTTCTACCATCTTCATCTATATCTTGAACATACTCCTACAACTAAGAGTCTAAGCAACCATGTGACTCAAAGCAACATCAACCGGGCGACTTATGCAGTGCTTCACATGAGCCATGGCACTCGAGGAGAAAAAAAGTTGGCAATACCGAGGGTCGATGCCATTAGTGATCCTATGACTATTTACAACCATCAATTTTGATTAAACGTACATAACATTCTTCATACCCGCATGCGTCAAGATATACCGACACACCATGATGAACTGATTTGACTTAAAAACAATTTATGAATGTCAAGCTTGCCGATTAGGAGCTGCAATATAGTCCGACATTCACAATTGTTAATTGTTGGAATGTTTTAAGACAATTTAATCCGCTTGTAGTTTTATGGTTATGGTTTAAAATTTAATAATTATGATTAATAATATTTGTTAATCCTTTTTTAACAATAAAATATTGCTTACTACCATAAACCCACCATTTCAACACTCACTTTCTCCTCGAGGTGTTAGTTAACACCTGGGATAGCTTGTGGGATGGGGAAAACAAATTAGAGCTTTAGGCTCACATTTAATTAAGGTCTTCAAATTCAAAAAAAAAACATTATATATACATATATTATAATGGGTAAAGTAAACTCGGTATTGGTGTGGTGGCATGCTTGGTTATTACTAAAGTATAGGTTATGAGCTCAAGACTTGTAATAAGCAAAAAAAATAAATAATAAATAAATAAATTCTTAAGAATTGTCATGAAAATGACACAAGATCTTGTTTCGATTAGGCCTTCACATTCATTGAGCCAACCCCGATTAACACCACATCATTCCATTTCTAAACCATCATAATCATCTTTCAACACTTGCATACCCAATAAAGATATGAAGTCTCGTTAGTCGTTAAAAAAAACACTTGCAATGTATCCCACAACATATCTCAACTATTTTTTAATTATCTTTAATTATATTAACTAAACTATTTTCAAGTTAAAAATATAAAATACAAAATTAAAAATAATCTTCTACTAATTACAAAAGTTACAAGACTTGGAAAACAAAATATAGATAAAATAATATAAAAAAAATTAAAAACTAAAATTAAGAACTAATGAAATTGAACTCGTCGAGTTGTGGTAAGTCGGTATTCAAGGCATGCTTGATAAGACTAAGTCGTAAATCCAAACGCATCTCCGGTTATGTAGTGCGGTATGTATCCTGGTGATATCGCCCAACCCTCGTCCTTTATGATCATATTGTGTAAAATGATTCAAGTGTACATGATCTTTCTTATTTTGTTAGAACGCATTAGTCATGCAAGTAATAGAATTATTCCCCATTTTGCTTTCAAAAACACCAAAGGCCCTTCAACGTCATTCTTTGTCATTTCTTGTGCTAAATTTTGCAAACTTTCTTTTTTTTTTTTGGTTCAATAGGAACCATCTGCAAGATAGTAATCTAACTCAAAATAGTTCTCGTTCACATCAAAATGACACCTAGGTGTCGTTCCATATTTTCTTGTTGAATATCAATGACTAGTATAGGGTGTTTATATCGTTGTTCGACCCGACGGGACCAAAAAATGCATGCCATATTCATAGGACCTGCAAGGCAACTTCCTCGACAACTATTGTTGGTACAAGTGATCTCCTAGCATGAATTAGCCTAGCCACTCTGTTTGACATTTCCGGCAAGGCCAGTGTGTACAGTTGATGCTTCTTATCATCCCTCGAAACCCATGGAGTCTGTCATGAGCCTTGTATAAAAGTTCTCTATCGTGATTGGTTGGTCAACGCAAATACTATTTCTGTATAAATGAATTATATAGTCACAACAATATTGTAAATCGTCGCGCAATGTTCTTTTTGACATAGCTAGCACCTTATCGTAGGCAATAACAACATACCCATATGCTAGTTGCCGAACTGAGGGCATGTACTCTTGAATGGCTGAAAGTCCCTTTTTCACCCTACCATCAATATATTGTTGAGAATACTCAAAGTTTGCCTACAAATTGGTAACCATTTGTAAGAATAATGTGCTCGACTTTCGAAACCTCGGCATGAAAATATCTTCGATGAATTTGGCATCTTCAACAAAGTAATCTATCATTATAAGTTGTCTCTTTCCGGCTTCAAGATCTCTGTCCATGTAAACTCTTGCCGCTTGTCCGACTAAACAAAGGAACTTCATGGTTGTTTGACCATCATCACTGGAATCCGAGCTAGACGCCAAAATTTTAAAAAGATCTATTTAGAGAATATGGATAGAGAACTTTTATAGATAAAATAGAGAAATTTTGTGTGAAGAATGAGATTTTTGGTGCAAAGAATGAGTAATTTGGTTGGTTTAATATAGGTGAAACATTTATTTATTATTATTATTATTATTATTATTATTATTATTATTATTAATGATCAAATGACCGTTATATTGATATGTTGGGAGAAGCCGAATGGGATGGAGTGTGGGTGGTCATGCCACTACACTTGTTTTTTTGTCTGTGCCGAGGGAGGTGGGGCCGTGTTCCTGTCGTTACAAGGTGGCACCTACCGTCTCCGGCTCCCACTTCATCAACAGGGGCGGATCTACGGTTGAAACGGATAGTTCCTCGGAACCACCCGAGTTTCGAAATAATAGTGTAATTATATATAGAAAATAATAAATGAACCACCCTATAAATTAGAAGGGAACCACCTTATAAATATATTAAGTGCGTGTCCAACTGGTAAGATGTTGGTTTTGTAACCCGAAGGTCACAAGTTTGATTCCCGTTTTTTTAATTTTTTTTATACTTATTTACCTTAACTGATGTTAGGGTTTTTTTTACAAACACAAGAACACCAACACAGCGCCTCTCTGCCTCTTTTCGCCCTTACCACTTCAGAGTTCAGCCCCTCACCATAGTCCACCACCGGCGCCGCTCAGCTCCACTCCATCTCCGTTAGGCACTCAGCCCCTGACCAACGCCTTCCCCGTCCTCTGTCACTCTATCAGCCACTTTGAAGGAAATAATTCATTGTTAAATGTTAATTGTTCTTAATTGTTAAGTGTTAACTACTTAATTGTTAAGTTATTTGTTAAATTTAGTTTTAGTTTGTTAGATTATTGGTTTTAATTTGTTGGTTTGTTAGTTTTTGTTAGTTTCTTAGTTTTAAATTTGTTAGTTTGTAATTGTTGATTTGTAGGTATTTTTAATATGAAGAGATATTATCAAAGTTAACCATCGAACCTTGGATCATCATCTTCAAGTAGTAAACCGTCAAAAACAAATTTGGATGATCTACTATGTGATCATTCCGAAAGGCAACCAATTTTATCTTATCACCCAAGTCAAAAAGATGAAATTAGACGGGCATATCTACTTAGAGGTCCATGTAAACCAACCGGGCATGATTGTCCTCTAACAAATTCTAGTGGTAAATTAAGACGCTTTAATGAGGAATGGTATACTAGTGAATTTGGAAATTGGTTGGAATATAGTGTCAAAGCGGATAAAGTGTATTGTTTGCATATTATTTGTTTAAGGAAAGTGGACAAAATGATGCATTTCTAAGTGAAGGATTGCGATGTTGGAATAGGTGTCAGAAGAAATTTAACAATCATGTTGGTAAATGCAATAGTTTTCACAACAAAGCACGTAAAAAGGGGAAAGAGTTACTTAACCAAGCTCAGTCTATACATGTGGTCATTGATAAAGGAACAGATATACATAAACAACAATACAGAGTCCGATTACATGCTTCGGCTAGACTTACCAAAGCATTGTTGAATGATTCGTTAGCTTTTCGTGGTCATGATGAGTCTGAAGAATCTCTTTACGGGGGAAATTTTATTGAGTTCTTAAAAGTGTTTGGAGAACTAAGTGAAGAAATTGGTAAGATTATATTAGGTAATGCTCCCGGGAATAATCAAATGACATCTCCATCAAACCAGAAAGAACTTTGTAATTGTTTTGCAGAAGAAGTATTAAAGAAGATATTTGAAGAACTTGATGATGATGTCTTTTCCATATTAGTTGATGAATCAAGAGATATTTTAAAAAAGAAAAAATGGCTGTGGTTTTAAGATATGTTGATAAATTAGGATTTGTGAATGAGCGATTTATTGGCCTTGTTCATAATATGGAAACAACCGCGTTATCTCTTAAAGCTGCAATTGATGAATGATTTGTTCGCCACAATTTGAGTATTGGTAGGGTAAGAGGCCAAGGATATGACAGTGCAAGCAACATTTTTGGTGAGTTTAATGGTTTGAAAGCTTTAATTTTGAAAAGAAATTCTTCAGCATATTATGTTCATTGTTTTGCTCACCAACTTCAACTTGTTGTTGTAGGCCTTGCAACAAAACATTATGAGATTTACAGACTTTATAAAGAATTATCAAATTTAGTAAATGTTGGTGGTGGATCTTGTAAAAGAATAGATTTGTTAAGAGAAAGTCAAAGAGAAAGTTTGGGATTGAATTCGGAAATTGAAACCAGAAGTGGAAAGAATCAAGAATTGTCACTTGTTGGGGATACACATTGGAGTTCTTATGAAAAAACAATTCTCCGTTTGCTTACTTTATATCCTAGTGTTATTGACGTGCTTGAATATATAGAAAAATCGGGAGAGTTTTCTAATCACCAAAATGAATCACGTGGGCTTCAAGAATTCATGAAAACTTTTAATTTTGTATTTTATTTACATTTGATGAAATACATCTTGGGTGCTACTAACACATTGTGTCAAGCACTTCAAAGAAAAGATCAAGATATGTTGAATGCAGTTAAGCTAGTTAAGTTAACTGATGAAGGCCTAAAAAGGTATCGACTTGAAGGTTTTGACTCACTTTTTGAAGATGTCACATTCTTTTGTGAAAAATATGAAATTGAAGTGATTGATATGGAAGCCGAGTATGTTGACCCGAGATTTAAAAGAAAGAAGACCGGTATCACCAATCGTCATCATTATGTGGTTAATAATTTCAACACGGTTCTCGATATGCAAATTCAAGAGCTTGGAAGCCGCTTTAATGAGGTAACCACTAAATTGCTTACTAATATGAGTTCTTTGAGCTCGTCTTGTAATTTTAGTGCCTTTAGTAAAGTAAACTTGTTAAACTTGGCCGAGATGTATCCATGTGATTTTGATTTTGATGAAAAGGAGAAGCTTGTATATGAACTTGGCCATTACATTACTAACGTGAAAGAAGATAAGCGGTTTGCCAACTTGAGTGACTTAGGTGATCTTGCTAAAATGGTGAAAACAAGATTACACATTGATTATCCGTTAGTGTGTCGTTTAATAAAGTTATCATTAGTTTTTCCGGTTGCAATGGCAAGTGTTGAAAGATGTTTTTATTCAATGGAGAATGTGAAAACGGATTCGCGTAATAGGATGGGTGATGAATACATG
Source organism: Bidens hawaiensis (assembly GCF_021521415.1). Classification (NCBI taxonomy): domain Eukaryota; kingdom Viridiplantae; phylum Streptophyta; class Magnoliopsida; order Asterales; family Asteraceae; genus Bidens; species Bidens hawaiensis. The sequence goes on along the minus strand of NW_027494551.1, from coordinate 105,433 downwards.
AACGATTCTTGCATTTGTTACATTGAAAGGGAATTCCTCCAACAAGTTTCGGTTGAAGAAGTAATGCAACGATTTCAAAAGATGAAGACTCGTAAGGAACAACTATAAGCATTTTTTTTAATTCGTAAAGACTATTGTATTGATATTATGTGTTTTTTAATTTCTAATGACGGTGTCTCTTTGTAGGTTCTCAGCCGGATCTACACGAGATATCACGTACTACGCAGGTGCGGAATCCCTACGTAAGACGTTACGAGTATAGAAAACAATACGATTAACACACGATAATCAAACACGTTGTATACCAACCTTAAACACGTGATACGAAGATCACTTGATTACAGACTCTCTCTGACTCGAATACACGAAAACTGTAAAACTGAATTAATTCTTAATAAGCCGTAACATATGGCTTATATAATCACGACAACTTCGCCTGGCATGTTCAGGCGAAGTTGTCACTAACTTCGCTTGTCTAACAAGTTCGCCCATATCAGCGAACTTGTTAGCAACTTCGCTTATACAAAACATAAAACATTACAAACGCGATTACAGACACTAGACACTGAACTACTGACATCATGCACCAACAGACTCCCCCTTGGCAGTAGCTTCATCTCTTTAGCTTCAAACACTTGTCTTGTAATCTTCAACCTTGTATCTTCACGCATGCACTCCTTCTCGAACACAAACAGACACAATCCTTTGATATTTCCTCGCTTCGTCTTTCCAAGCAGGAATATAAAAGATTCTCTTCTCATTGAGCACCTGCAGATCAGCTTGCGATAAGTTTACCAAATACATCGGATCGTAAACTCTTAGCACCTCTTGTTCATCCTCGTCTTCCATCACTGCCTCAGCTGTCTCACAATCTACAAACCACCACTTTAGGTCTTTAAGCACATCCTTGGGCATTAGCTTCAACGGTACTTCTTTAAGGCACCGGATCGGTTTATACTTCATGACCATCCAAGGTTTTCCATCAGCTCTCATACCTCTATCCTTGTCTTCAACAAGTTTTCCCTTTTGTGGCTTCAACAGCTCAAATTTCTTCTCTTTTATACTTTCTTTCCACACAATTTTCCCAATAACTCTAGCCATATTATCGTCACTTCGATTAATTAACCCCAATCTGGCTAAGTCTTTCACTTCACATTCCGGCAGTGTATTCAATGATCTTAACAGTCTCTTAAAATACTGAACACCGTCATACCTTTTAATCACGAAGAGCCTCAACTGCTCATCATAGATCCAGCAAATAATCCCTTTCTTCGCTTCAGCATAGCCTTTAATGTTGTAACTCTTCTTAAACATTGTAGGGACCGCCGGTTTCTTCGTTTTGACGAACCACTGAGCATAGCCTTCCTTCCATCTAGGCTGCTCTTCCCATTCAGACTCATCGCTTCCAATCTGTTCACTCAAATCGGCTTTCTCAACATCTGGAATATCATGCTCCACATTCTCTTCTACTATCTCTCCCTCTTCAATCTCATAATCAATCACAATATCTTCTCCAATCTTCTCTATCACATCACTTGGCAATACATCATCATCACCAACCAAGCCATCATCCATCTCCTCTACGTCCACCACCACCACATCATCACCAGCTGCAGATGTCGACTCCCCCTGAGTTGTGGAAGTTCCAAGAGCTTGAGTAGTTCTTGGTAGCTCACCACCTGCATCTTTCGACGCATTGGGATCATCGTCTCTATCATTTCTTCTCTTCGTCCTCAACTCGTCGCCTTTACAGCTCGTCTCCCCCTGAGATGCCAAGAACTCCTTGAAAGCATCTATGATTTTTCCATGTTGTACCAGGAGGGACGACTGCATCTGATTCTCTGTAACTAGGCGCTGAATAGTCTGGGTCTGGATAAGATTAATCTTTGACTGCTTTGCCACGACCCGTTCCAGTGCTGCTATTCGTTCTGAGTCTGATAGGGTTGCATCGAAATCGAACCTCATATGCGATAAATCGTGAGTGTACGGAGGAGGGATTTCCGATGTCACAGGGACCTCAGAAGTAGAAATAGACGTAACCGCAGGTGGTATCGTCATTGATAACCCTGCAGTGGCCACAACAGTCGACTCAATATAGCGTGCCACGACCTCCGATGGATTAACGGTCGGAGGCGGCAACGAAACGATCACGGGAGTCGAAAGTTGGAAAGTAGTTGATGGGAGGCCAAATGTAGACGATGTAGCAACTACGGGAACACCCGTAGCGCTTGGCCTAGTGACCTGTAGAGATGAGGGAACCATTGTCATACCGGATATTGCTGGTGGAGTGAAACGTACCACCCTAGAGCTCTCACCGGCTCCTGATCCTGCACCTATCCGTTCCCTTCTTGACCTTCTGATCAGTTGTTGTACCTCTTCCTCATAATCAGACTCGCTATCATCATCTGTTCTCTTTCTTTTCCCATGTAGTCTTTCTCGAGTCACCATAATCCTTCTGGCCTCTGCCACTTCATCATCAGAATCTGAGCCAGCCACCGTTGTAGCTGCCCTAGTAACATGCACAGTCGAGGCACGTTCAACTGGGACCTGAACGTTCTCCTCTGGATCCACCCGATCCATATCAAAGAATCCTTGACCACCAAATTCTGCGTCAAGGTCCACATTCTCCTCCGGTGACACAACAGGAGCAGCAGGTATAGCTTGAGGTGCTCCTGCCTGTTGTGGTGCCGGGTCCCTAAACTCATCCCCACGAGCAGGCACATACTCCGGGTTGATTAAGTACCCAAAGAGTGGAGTATGGCGAGGACGAAGCTCAGGTTTGCTCCTCGCACTGGAGGATCGACACTGGGCGAAGATCCGTTTGTTCACACTCTCTACATATCGGATCGGACGGCGCTGAGGAAGTGTTGGAGCAACATGATTCAAGATCATTTGAAGGAATCTTGGATACATGATGAACCGCTCACGCGCCATCGCTCTTCGTTGACGATCAATTTCGTAAAAGACCATCTGACTAAAGCTGAATCGCTTGTTGTATGTCAGAGCAGTCATCGCTGACTGCATGGTCGCGCCCATGCCATCAGTGCCCGCCTTTCTCCCTGACATGCATACTATCATAACATGCATGAGAAAGCGCCACTGGTCAAGCAGAAAACCCTTCCTTCTCTGCGAATCCCCCAAGGGACCAGAATAACCCATCCTCAAAAATGCCCCATCGCGGAAAGGAGCTACAAACTCCGTCGGGTCATCCTTGTCTCGTTTCCAAACCGCAGAGCCGCCCGGATATGTTCAGAAGAGAACTGAACCATCTGACCGTTGACTGTTGCGCGCATCACCGGGGGTTCGACTCTACAGTCGTATTCCACGGTCTGCCATAAATCCTCAATGTTGGGTAAGGATATCGGCAGAGTTGTTGTAATGGCGTGGAATATCCTCGAGCGTAAAAGGAATGTGATGATTTCGCGGAAATCATCAACTCCGCTCGCTTCCGGGTCTAAGGTGATATACATGTTGTGACCCGGGAAGAACTGTCTTTGTTGATCACCTCCGTCATCACCGCCTGCACCACCTGCTCCAGCAACAGCAGCCATATCTGCAACAAACAGGTTAAGTTAGATAAACGTCAAAGTGAATCACAAGTTCGCCTGTTACCATGAGCGAAGTTGTGATCAATACTGTATAGGCGAAGTTGTGATCAACAAGTTCGCCTAAACTGTAACTTCGCCGAACCTGAATCGGCAACAGTTAGGGATATTGAACGACATGTAGATGATGATTTCGGAGATCGAGGACTCCGAAATACATGATTTTATGAAGTTTTAGACGTTCATGCAAATTACTATCACGTAATATCAAGTTTGAAAATCGGATTTTAGGTTTCAAATAATCGAGGTCACGAAACGGGTCGTATCAACCTGTGATAATCATTAACGACAATGATTATACAAATATGGAACCCTACACACCTTTAATCGACAATGAAATCGAGAAAGAAACACAGAATGATTGATGATAATAGAATCGATAAGTTCGCCGAGGTTTCTTTGAGTATAAGTTCGCTGGGTTTTGAAATAAATGAACAGTTTGACCTTTAAAGTCCTTTATATAGGGTCACAGATGTATCGGCGAAGTTGTGGATAACTTCGCCTATCAGGCGAAGTTATGCAGAACTTCGCTGAAATTAAAAATTTTTCAAAACAAACCCCATAATTTGAACAATTTGCAACTAAGTTAGAAAACATCCTTTAAAGCGTTAAATGAAACGATCAAGACCAAGTAACCAGGTATAAAATCATACAACTCCAAAAATAGAAAAACTTTTAAAATAAAGGTACACGGGATCAAATTTCAGTCTCGACAGGGACTACCATGTTTTAGAAAAGATCCGAACAGGAATCATACTAATTTCGTGACTGTCACACAGATCCGTGTTCAGCTGTATTATGACATAAAGAAACAGGTTGTAAGCAGGTAATCTACTTAGAATGGTTTTCATCGTTTCTGTGATACGAGTTAGGTTCAATTAAGCTCAAAACTTAAGTGGGCAACAACTCAGAGATTATGATGCCTCCTATCTATTCTCAAAGCGTATTTGGCTTTCCCCAAGTCACCCCGAATTGACCTTGACCCGTAGTGTCTGATTAAGTAGTAATTACTCTTCGATCTTAGAATCTGCTTCCCGTTCATCTTCTTGGGTCTTGATTGATAATCACTATCATTATGAACTCTAGAATTTATTTTTTTTTTTTTAATCTAACATGTATATACACAACTTCAAGTAGAAAATAACTGCAAGTCCCGAATCTGGATCACTGTAGTGTCTTGACACGCTATCTTCACGGGAATCAGAACACTCACGGGCTCGTGTATGACTGGGTAATCGCTTTTCTGCCTATCATTTGGAAAGATATGTATGAAGACATGCACAACTCTTAAGGAGTTTCCACATAAAATCGAGTAGATTTAGTTAGTATCACTTCTACTTTTACGCACCATAAAAAGCTACCATGACATACGATGACTGTTCTAAAGTCTTTTAAGCCTAATAACTTCACTAGTTAAGCACACACAATTAGTATATCTATCACTTTCCAAGGTTGGATCAATTTTCTGTTAAACATAGTAAAGTAACTTCTTACGAAGTAGTAGACTTGAAAAATAATTTCATCTCCCGAAAAGAAAAATTTAACTTCTATCGCCCCGACCAAATCAAAGTCTTCAGGTTAACGGCTATCCCGAAGATCCAATGGATCAGCTGGACCGACCACATACTAGTATGTGTCCTTCTAACTAAGTATGATCGACTAATTTTCAGCGAAAGAATGAAAACTCATCATAAACCGCCCCGGTCACTTTCAGTCATCTGGTTAATGGCTATCCTCATATTCTACAAGTAGAAATGAGGACCAAACATATCCGAAGACATGTCCTTCAAACTGAGGCAACCGACATATTTCTAAGCGATAGTGACGTTTTTTTTTTTTTTTTTTAAAACAAACATAAGAAAGCACGGTTACTCGGGATTTATCATCCCATTCAGCTCAACAAGGTTTTGAAATCTAGATTTGTCAAACGCTTTCGTGAATAAGTCAGCGAAATTATCTAACGTGTCAACCTTTTCGAGCTCAATCAGCTTCTTCTTAGCACAATCCCGTATAAAATGATGACGTATGTCAATATGTTTAGTTGTACTGTGCTTCACGGGATTGTTAGTTACTGAGATAGCAGCAGTGTTATCAATGCAAATAGGAGTAAGTGAGAAATTCAGATCATAGTCGCGCAACTGTTGTTGAATCCAAAGAACCTGGGAGCAGCAGTTGGATGCTGCCATGTATTCTGCTTCACAGGTTGAAATTGCGACTGAAGTCTGCTTCTTGCATTGCCACGACACCAATCTGCCACCAAGAAACTGACATCCACCAGTTGTAGATTTCCGACTCTGATTGCACCCTCCATAATCAGAATCTGTGTAAGCGACTAGCTCCAAGTCTCCTCCTCTCGGGTACCACAACCCCAGCTTCGGCTTGCCCTTGAGATACCGCAGTATCCTCTTCGCACCCTTCAAATGAGATTCTTTTGGGTTTGCCTGAAAGCGTGCACAAAGACAAACAGCAAACATTATATCAGGCCTAGAAGGAGTTAAGTACATTAAAGAACCTATAATAGCCCGATATTGGGTTGGGTCCACGTCTGCATCGTTGTCTGAATCAGCACCCAATTTGTGATTGACGTAGACTGGAGTGTCATATGGAGTGCTGTCCTCCATCTTGAACCGTTTGAGAACATCATGGACATACTTCGTCTGATGAATGAACATCCCGTCTTTCTTCTGATCAACCTGCAATCCTAAAAAGAAAGTTAGTTCACCCATAGCACTCATTTCAAATCTCTTCTTCATGACGGCCTCAAACTCCTGACACATGGCGACCTTTGATGCAGCAAAGATAATGTCGTCCACGTAGACTTGCACCAGCAGAAAGTCGCTTCCTTTTCTCTTGAAGAACAACGTGCTATCAATCTTACCTCTTTCAAACTCATTCTCAAGCAAGTAATCGGATAACGTTGAGTACCAGGCACGAGGTGCCTGATGTAGTCCATACAGCGCTTTACTTAGCTTGTACACGTGATCGGGAAAGTCAGGGTCAGGAAAACCCGGAGGTTGCTCAACATACACAACCTCGTCGACTTTACCGTTTAGGAACGCGCTCTTCACATCCAACTGAAAAACTTTCATCTCTTTATGAGCAGCAAATGCCAAAAACAGCCGAATGGCTTCCAATCTTGCCACAGGAGCAAATACTTCATTGTAATCAATCCACTCTTGCTGATTAAAGCCTTTAACAACCAGCCTCGCCTTATTCCTGATAACAACCCCTTTCTCATCTCTCTTACATTTGAAGACCCATTTTGTGCCTATAGCATGCACATTTCTTGGTTTTGAGACCAAGTTCCATACTTCCATTTTCTTAAACTGAGCTAACTCTTCTTGCATGGCTTCGACCCACGAGCTGTCCTTCAGAGCCATTTGATAGTTCTTTGGTTCAATATGGCTGATGAAGCAGGTGTACAAGCATTCGTTGATAATGCCCGTGTCTTTAATGCTTGTGTAAACACAGGTGTGCTCATTCACGCTTTTTCTTGTTTGTACACCGGCGGACAGATCACCTATCACATTCTCCAACGGGTGATTTTTGTGAATTCTCGTAGTCGGAACCGAACTGACATTTAGATTATCTTCCAAGTTCGAAGATAGCTCATCCATGGTTGATTGATGTTGAGAGTGAAACGGATTGATGAATTCCTCTTCAGTAGAGGCAGCAGGGGTATTGACAGCATTTGACGAGGAAGGCTGACATTCATCATACTGTGGTCTTTGCACCAAAGTGTCTTCCTCATCGCGTATCATCTTCGTAGCAATTCGTTCCTCATCTTCTGCAAAATCCAAATAAGGCATGTTAAAAGATTTAAAAAGTCTATCATAGTCAAAAACCCCAGCGGGTCCCGTGCTTGGTTTTGGTGATTTGTAACTTGTGATATCAGTGTTACACACCACCTCAACCTTGCTGGTCGATGTATTAAAGACCCGTCTGTTGGGAGTCCCAACAACGTATCCGACTAAGATTCCTTCGTCGGCAACTTCACCAAATTTTGAATTGGTCTTTAATATCGAACACGGGGACCCGAAAGGTTCAAGACCACTCAAGTTGGGCTTTCTCCCATGCATTAGTTCATAACAAGTTTTATTTAGTCTTTTAACAGTTAACACTCTATTAAGGATATAACAGGCTGTTGCAACGGCTTCAGCCCAGAACACCACGGGAAGTTTCGAATCAGCCAGCATGGTCTTGGCTCCTTCATTCAAAGTCCTGTTCTTCCTCTCAGCCACTCCATTTTGTTGCGGAGTGTACGGTGCGCTGTATTGGTATTCAATCCCCTTCTGTAGGCAGAAGATCTCCATCTGATAGTTCTTGAACTCAGTCCCATTGTCACTCCTGATGTATTTAACTCTTTTTCCCATAATGTTCTCAACTTTGGTAATCAAATTTATTACCATCTGAACAGTTTCATCCTTCGACTTCAAGAAATATACCCACGAGTATCGAGAAAAATCATCAGTAATCACCAAGCAATACGATGTTCCTCCTAGACTTTTTACATTCACGGGACCGAAGAGATCCATATGAAGTAATTCTAGGGTACTGACAATTGAATTGACCTTCTTGGTGAGATGGGATTTCTTGTGTTGCTTTCCCTTCTTGCATGATAAGCATTTGTCTTCGAAGTTGAAATTCTTCAAGGGAACCCCCAACACAAGCCCATTTTTGACAAGGTAGTTCATCTTACGAAGATGAATGTGCCCCATTCTTCTATGCCATAATTCGGATTCTGGTTCAGTCGCTTTCGACAAAAGACACGATTATTCAGGTGCCATTTCAGTAGACCTCATATCCATGATATACGTATTCTTCACTCTTGGAGCCTTCATCACAATCCAGTCCTCTGGTATCTTAAAACCAGGATACAACACTATCGCCTCATTCTTCATGAAATGCACGGTATAATCCTTGTCACAGATCTGCGAAACACTCAGCAGATTGTGCTTCAGTTCTTCAACAAAGTTAACTTTCTCTAGCGTCATCTTCCCGTTAGTCACAGTCCCAATTCCTGTGATCTTTCCACCGCTCTCTCCTGCGAAACTCACTCTACCACCTTGAACAGGTTTCCAGTCTTGTAACAATTTCTTGTTACCCGTCATGTGCCGGGAACAGCCGCTATCCACAACCCATTGATTGTTGGCAGCCCTGTTCAACTGTTCCTGCACGATTAAAGCAGAGAGTTAAAATCTGGGGACCCAAGACCGATTGGTCTTGGGTCGATACATCCCGTACCTTGGCTGTCCAAAGTTAGTATCATAATCATTTCTGTGAGTCCTAACAGGATACCTTCTTGTGGATTGTCTATGAGGCCATCCAAACCGTCTTGAATTAAATGAATTATTAGTTATGGTTTGGGTGTTACCAGTGAAAAACTGAGATCTATTTCTTTGAAAACCTGGATTAGTCCATTTCTGAAATTCGATGGGTTTTCAGTTTTATCATTAAATTGATTACTGTTAGCTCTTTTCTCAGATTTTAAAGGCCTCACAGCTCTGAATTTTTGCTTCAGAGGGCAACCAGCAACAAGATGTCCTTGTTGATTACATCTAAAACAACACCTGTTTTCAAATTTCTTATCAAAAGTTGTCTTAAATGTTGAGGCTGTATTACTGCCCGTTTGTCTCACATATGGTGGGACATACGGGTTTAGTGGAGACTTCTTTTCAGATGTTTTCTTTTTCTCTTCACTTTTTGGTAATACTTCCTCTTGATTTGTCTCACTCGACTCAGAAGACTTGTCCGAGTTAGATGAGACAGGACTCGGAGCAGAAATTTTAACACTTGCAACAGGCTTACTAACTTCTGGTTCTTTAGTAGTAACTGGAACTGGAACTGTCTGACCATAGTCAACATCGACAGATTTCTGATTACTAGGGTTAAAAGTGTAATTATGATTGAAAGGTGGTGGAACTTCATGATAACCAATTCCTCCCCTTTTTGGAGAACCTTGATCACTAACAAGGTGATCAAGTATAGCGGAGGAATTTCTGAATTGTTCCAGTTTCCTGTTAAGTTCCACCACTTTTACCTGGTGATCAGCTATCTGTTTTTCTCTTTCAGCTATTAGTTTGGTTTTTTCTTCTAGAACCTCATAGCTAAGATTAATCATATTAATTTTTTCAGCAAGCTTTGCTTTAAGACTTTTAATATCTGTTTCAATAGCTTTAATTTTTACTTTGTAACTATTTTCTCTAGCTTTAGTGAAGTGATGATCTTCTTTTAAAGTTTTATATTGCGCATCCAAACTAACAAACTGATCAGTTAGAGTTGTCAGTTGTTCAGACAGAAGTTCACACTTAGTACAAAGAAGTTCACACTTAGTACAAGGGAGTTCGGTACTTACCTCGGAGAGCTGGTCTGCTACATCTGCCATGTACGCTTCATCTTCGCCAGTTCCCTTCTCACTATCTGCATTTTCGATGTTTGCCAAGTTGGCCTGTTCAAATACTTCTTCAACATGCAGATTCCAGTTGTACTCTTCATTCTGTCTGGAAATCATGGCTCTATAGTCATTACCACTACCACTTTGCTGTGTAGATCTGTTCTGACTGCGTTCTACACGTTCATTCTTGCATTCTTTTGCAAAGTGGCCATTCTGCTGACAGTTGTAGCAGCGAACCTTCGACTTATCAAACCCTGGCCTCTCACCGACAAACTTCCTGCCAGTCTTCTTCATGAACCTCTTCACCCTTCTGACAATCATAGCCATCTGCCACTGCAGATCCATCTCCTCCAGATCATCAGCATCGATCTGGTCATAGTCTTCATCCAAAACTGCAGGATCAACGATTTTACCCTGAATGTAGTTCTCATACGAAGCAATAAAAGATGCATAGAGAGCAAACTGCTATTCAGCAGATTTGACACTCATGGGCATCTTCGAGTAATTGTTGTTTGAAACACTTGGGGAATAACTACTCTTGGTCGCTTGAGGTTGAGAAGCATTTGATCCTCCAGCTACATAGCACACATCACCGTTCATGTTGAGAGATACATGTCCCTCATGTGTTGAGCTCGCGCCTGACTCTCCCTTAGAGTAATAAGAAGATTATTCCGTTTTCGAACTTGATCCCGAGTTAACCTTTGCACCATACATACCCGGATCTTGAACCTGATCGGTAGGTGTCTCCTTTCGTACCATGTTCAGTTCAAATGTTCTTAGCTTGTTAACTGCTGTCTCAAGGTCATAGTCAGCAAAGTCTTTATCCTCTCTCATCAACACTGTATACATCTCCCATTTTGGTGGAAGAGCATCAAGAAGCTTCTCAACAATCTCATCTTCTTTGTATGCAATTGAATAGTTGCTAAGTTCAGTCATCAGATGATAATATCTGGTGATGATATCATCAAGTGATTTGTTTTTCAGATACTTGAAGACCGAGAATTGGGTTTTTAGAAGTTTAATCTTCGAAGCACGAATTCCCACATTGCCCTCAAAACGGTTTTCAAGAGCTTCCCAAAGCTTTCTAGCAGTCTTGTACTTTCTGAAAGTGTGCAGAATCTCTTGTGGAAGAGCCATTGTAATTGCTGCATGAGCTTTGCTTTCGGCTTCATACATTTTCTTCTCTTCATCTTCCATCTCTTTGTACTTCTTGATCTGATCACGACCCTCATACTCAGTAGTAGGTGGAATGTAACCATCTTGTATTCATACCCACATCTTGGCATCTTGATACTTGACATATTGTTCAAAACGATCTTTCCACGCTACATAATCAGTTTTCTTGAGCATCTTAGGTGCCTTTGTAGCCGAACCTGCTTCTACTTCCATCTTTACCAGTTCAGTAATGTTTATCGAAGACATCTTTCTCAAAACTCAAAGAAATCCGAAAATCAAAAATTTTATTTTCAAACAGCTCTGTAGGCGAAGTTGTGGATAACTTCGCTTAAAGCTTAACTTCGCGTGAATTTGTAACGTCGCTCACTTTCTTAAATTTGCTGGATTGGCGAACTTGAGAATAACTTCGCTTAAGTTGAGCGAACTTGGGAGGTAGGCGAAGTTGTGGGTAACTTCGCTTGAGGCAAGCGAACTTGAAGAGGTAAGCTTGTGGATAACTTCGCTTAACCTTATATCTTCGCCGAAACCCTAGTAACAGTGACGGCAACTTCGCCTGATGAACACGAAGTTTCTGCAGATTAGATTTCTGGGTTTTTCGAGGTTTGTGAAGGTGTTATGGGTTGTTTAAGCTTGTAGGAGATGAGTATGACACAAAAACTCAGAAAACTCGTCCCGCGAATAGTCGAACGGAACGATTTCATACCCGCGTGATAATCCCGAACCACACAATCGAGCAAATGCTCTGATACCAATTGTAGGTTCCCAGCCGGATCTACACGAGATATCACGTACTACGCAGGTGCGGAATCCCTACGTAAGACGTTACGAGTATAGAAAACAATACGATTAACACACGATAATCAAACACGTTGTATACCAACCTTAAACACGTGATACGAAGATCACTTGATTACAGACTCTCTCTGACTCGAATACACGAAAACTGTAAAACTGAATTAATTCTTAATAAGCCGTAACAGATGGCTTATATAATCACGACAACTTCGCCTGGCATGTTCAGGCGAAGTTGTCACTAACTTCGCTTGTCTAACAAGTTCGCCCATATCAGCGAACTTGTTAGCAACTTCGCTTATACAAAACATAAAACATTACAAACGCGATTACAGACACTAGACACTGAACTACTGACATCATGCTCCCAACACTCTTTTATTATTCTATCGTATTTTTATTATATAATGAACTTTTCCCGAACCATCGAACCAACCTGAACCTCAAACCGACCCGAAATTTTATATACCCGACTCGGTGAAATCGAAAGATATAAAAGTAGTGCACCACCCGAAAAAAAATTTCTGAAACTGCCACTATTCATCAATACTCTCTTAGTGAGTATAAGCGTAATACTCTCTTGGTGAGTATAAGTGTAAACACAAACTTTGTTTCTAAATGACGTCTATGTAACACCACCTTTTACTACTCACTAGACCATTAGGCCATCCTCTATGGTGAGGGGCTTCGAAGCCACTCCCCAGTGCCACGTGGGCACTGGGGGCTTCAAAGTCCCACCCCAAAGATGCCCCTCTATGATGCGGGGGCTTCGAAGCCCCTTAATTTATTTTTTTTAATTTAATAAACTAACAATTTTATTAAATACAATAATTATCAAATACAAACTAAATTAAAAGTTGAAACATATACATAAAAAAATCAACTATTTTCGTCGCCGCCGCCGTTTTCTTGTTTATTTCTCCAAACATGTTAAACCAAATCCGCTCGAAGATTGAAGTTCGTTTCCTTTTTTCGTTTTCTTAATAAAATAGCAAATCTCTCATCTTCGTTTAGTGTTGTCATATATATATATATATATATATATATATATATATATATATATATATATATATATATATATTAACGGTCAAAAGAGCTGTTTGAAGGGGAGGGGGGGCCACAATTCTCACCCACCGCGCCGGCCATTAAAACGCCCAAATCAGCTGCACCCTGGGTTGGATCGCGCCCCACGACGATGTTCGGCGCTCACGACGCCCAAAAACTTCACCCCTCCGTGCCCCATAGCGGGGGGGTCTTAGAAGTTTAGAACGCCCTAAATCTATTTTTTTCAACGATATAATAATATATTAAACTATGAAATGACCTTAAAACGATTCCTAGACCATCTTTCTTTTACTATAATAAATAAACATGGTATCCAGACCCTAACCTCTTCCATTGGCTACATCCAAAGCACATCCAACGGACCACAACTTCCTTAACCCCACTTTACAATCTTAGAACACCAACGCTCGTAACTCGCGCGTGAACCATCCCATAAATAGAAGGATAGAAGATGAAATTAAGAAGATGAAAACATGGTGACATACATGATGATGTTTATTAGATAAGACCAGACATTCAGGTGCTGCTGCTGCTTTTGCTATCACTTCTTCTTCCATTTACAATAATAATAATAATATCTTTTCATATCAACTCATACATATACTGATGGAGAACGAGAACATGTACGAATTGATGAATCACGACCAAATTTCGGATGCGGATGCGAATAGAGAGAGGTATTATCACGCGTCTGAGTTTGCGTCAGCTGGTTCGAATATTAATATTCGAACCAGTAGCAGTAATTATAATAATAATAATAATAATAACAATGGTAGTAGAGTTGCTGAAGAATTAGACAAAGAGTTATCAAGAAAGAATCGAGCGAAGATTATTTCGCACCCGATTTACCCTGGGTTGCTTCAAGCCTACATCGCTTGTCAAAAGGTACTACTATTTTGCAATTGCAAATAATGACCTTTCGTGTTCTCAAAGTATCTACTGTAATTGGATCCTTTTATTTGAAGTAAACTACGTCAGTTAAGTATTGTTTTTTTATTATTATTATTATCAGGTGGGAGCTCCACCTGATATATCGAATTTGTTCGACGAAATCTTCAGAGATGAAGATTTCAGTAGGAGCTCCAGCCGCGCGTGCTCTTGCTTGGGAGATGATCCGGAGCTGGATGAGTTTATGGTGCGTCAAAACTGTTTTGTATAATTTGTTGTTCGTGTTGTTGTGACATTCGTCAATTTTCGGTTCTGATTTGTGTGATTTTGTGAATGTTTTTTTCTTTTTTGAAGGAAACTTATTGTGACTTGCTGGATAAGTATAGATCGGATCTGGCTAGACCGATCGATGAAGCAACAATGTTTTTGAACAATATGCAAACTCAACTTACCAATCTATGCAAAGGAGGAGGTGGTGGTGGTGGTTCTGTAACCTACCACACAGGTCTCTATTTCTCTTATAATATTTTATTTTATCGTTTTTCCGCCAAATTGCGTTGATGTTGGTGGTGGTGGTGGCGGAGGCGGCCCGAGGAATTGGAAATTAGAAACCCTAGCTGATTTGGATTTTTTTCATACTAATTACAAGTTTATAATTAATTATGTGTTGTTATTTTGCAAGGGAGTCTAGAAACCCTAGAAACCCCAATTTGTTTTGAATTTATATTTTTAGGGATACATGCTTGGCAAGTTAAAACTAATAAAATATTCATGACTGAATTACCACAAATAGATAACAACAGGTTGGATATGTTTTCTGGTTTTCTTATGTGAGAGGATTTACTGAATAAAATACTATATGTTGAAGATTTGAGATAAAGACAGGAGATAAATTAAATTTATGGGGAAACTGTTATTAACTAGTATTTTCTTCATTAAAAAAACATATTACATCAACATAGCAGGTAGGCGGGTAACAAGCTGCGTCGTTACCCCTATCTGAATTGCAAACCCTAACCTGCTAAAGACATACCCCTGCCCCTTTGGAGTCGACACATTGCTATGCACAACATGTTGGACCCTGGTTAGGAAACGGATAGCTTCCGGTGCCAAGGAGCCAAAGGTATCAAAAGCCAGAGGGACAAAAACATGTTGGTTCTCTTCGCAGGCTTTAGCATGTTTCTCCACCTTCTTCGTTTCAGCCCTTTTCATTGCTTGCCCAGCTACAAACCCATTATCCCTCAAACTAGCTAAAGGAGATACCCCTGTGAGGTCAACACAAACGTGTTTTCCCCCGGCTCAACCAAAGACGAACAAATCTGCCGGTCATATAGTGGATCTCCCTTCCTTGGGGACTGTAAGGAAGTTTACGGGGGCTTCCTTTTTAGCTGATATCCCAGCTCGCCTTAAGATGTCCCAAAGAACGTCCCGCACCCAATCATGTCGGTATTTGAACCCAGACATCTCCTTGCAATGAACCGCATGCTCTCCGAATTTATCCAGGCAAGCCTTACGGCAGATCGGACATGTTTCGTCTTCTGGGTACATTGGGACCATCAGACGGTACTTAAGAATGACCCTATACTCGACCACAGACATGCTTTGGCCCAAGCCATCAATCGGGATAACGGTCATAAAGAAATAACTATAAAAACAGCTTAATATAACTCAAGTACAATATCAGTCATAAAGAAAACTATGAAAATAAATAAACTTATGTAAAATCAAGTTATATATAGTCTATAAACAACAAATATCATATATAGCTAGGTTTATAAGAAAACATTTACTCCCCACAAAATACTAATGTTTGGACATATACTTTGTAGTTTGTACACATAGTTCTGCAAGTGTTAGAAAAGGTATATATGATTGTACAAGTATCAGGAATTTAGTAAGCATCATATATATACACCAATTTTTAGAGATAAAACTTCTGTGGGTATCCAAAAAATTGTAAAATCAATCAATCAATCAATCAATCATACCCAGTAAAATCCCACCAACAGCAGAGCTATAGGTAGGGTCTGGGGAGGGTGGGATGTAGGCACACCGTACCTCTATCCAACGGAATAAAGAGGTGGCTTCCAGAGAGACCCTCGGCTCTAAGAACATGTGTATGAAAAAAAAAAAAAAAAAAAAAAAAAAAAAAGTTTAACAGTTATATAAAAAAAAACTACTACTAATTATAATAATATTAATAATAAGGTCGCAGTTTAACCGCAATATAAAAGCTAATAATAATAATAATAAAATATGTAAGGGAAATACCATTATGGTAAGTGACCTAAATAAGTTAAGTCTAAGCCCTAAGGTATTCAATTCTCTCTAGGAATCCTTAGCTTTAATCCTACTTCTCCACGAATTCCTATCCTCAACCGTGTCCTCGGAGAGATTTAGGTCTATCAAATCATGCCTAATCCTCTCATCCCAAGTCAATTTCGGTCGTCCTCTACCCCTCCTCCCCTCTATAGTAATGCTTTCTACGGATCTAACAGGATTCGTCGTCTGTCTTCTCTTTACATGTCCAAACCATCTCAATCTCCACTCTCTTATCTTGTCTGCTATGTTCGCCACCCCTACTCTCTCGCGAAGCACAACGTTTCTTATTCTGTCTAGCCTTGTGTGCCCACACATCCAACGTAGCATTCTCATTTCTGCTACCTCCATCTTCCGCACTTGTGCCTTCTTGATGGCCCAACAATCTGTTCCATATAGCATTGCAGGTCTAACTGCCACCCTATAGAATTTTCCCTTCAGATTAGTCGGGAAACTCTTGTCGCACAATATACCTGTGGCTGCTTTCCATCTACACCATCCTACCTGAACTCGGTGGGTCACATCACTGTCTAATTCCCCATCGCTCTGTACAAATGATCCTAAATACTTGAACTTCGTTACCTGCGGGACCACCTGCCCTTCAATTGTGATGTGTGCGTCTTCACTGTCGTTTATCTCACCAAAATCACAGTGTAGGTACTCCGTCTTAGATCGGCTAATCTTTAAACCTTTTGTCTCTAAGGTTGTTCGCCACTCCTCAAGCCTCATGTTTAGATCTTGTTTTTTCTCAGCAATTAACACAATATCGTCTGCGAACATCATGCACCACGGGAGAGTCCCCTGAATCGACTTTGACAACTCATCCAAGACTACTGCAAAAAGAAACGGGCTCAACGCTGACCCCTGGTGAAGACCTACCTGTACAGGAAAGAAATCAGTATCCCCCACTGGCGCACGGACACTTGTTTCACTCCTGGTATACATATCCATAATTATCTCTATGTATTTCCTGGGCACTCTTCTACCCTCCAAACACTCCCAGAGCACCTGTCGTGGCACACTGTCGTAGGCCTTTTCTAGGTCAATAAACACCATATGTAGATCACGCTTCTTCTCCCTATACTTTTCCATTAATCTTCTTATAAGGTGTATTGCCTCTGTGGTGGAACGCCCCGGCATGAAGCCAAATTGGTTGACCGTAACCTGAGTTTCTCGTCTAAGTCTAACCTCAATCACTCTTTCCCATAGCTTCATAGTATGACTTAGTAGTTTGATTCCTCGGTAGTTATCACAACATTGGGCGTCTCCTTTGTTCTTATAGATAGGAACTACAACGCTGCTCCTCCACTGGTCTGGCATCTTACCTGATTTGAGAATACTATTGAACAAAGTAGTTAACCACATGACTCCTTCCTCCCCCAGACACTTCCACACCTCGATGGGTATGTTGTCTGGGCCAACCGCCTTAGACCTTCCCATCCTCCTAAGTGCGTCCTTTACCTCTTCTCGTGTGATCCGTCGGCAGTAGCAGTTATTCGATTGTTGTCGTTGAAAGTTTGTGTTGTCATGTTCTTCTTGGTAAGCTCTCCCATTGTTAAAGAGATTGTGGAAGTAGGTTTGCCATCTTAGCTTGATGTCCTGCTCCTTGACCAGTACATGCCCATCTGTATCCTTTATGAACTTCACCGGTCCTAGATCTTGCCTTCTACGCTCCCTGGCTTTGGCAATCTTAAACATAGCATGTTCCCCCTCTTTTGTTTCCAGGCTTTCATACATCCGTTTAAAGGCCGCCTTCTTTGCTTCCGCCACTGCCTTCTTTGCCTCTATCTTGGCCGTTTTGTAGTTGTCCCTCAATTCCACTCGCTCCTCCTCATTCGTACACCTCATTAGCTCCCTAAAACATCCTTGTTTGTCCCTTATCTTGTCTTGCACTGCGTCATTCCACCACCAAGACTCCTTATGCCCACTTGACTTTCCTGTTGTGACCCCGAGAGTCTCCTTTGCTACTTGGATGATCTTTGTCTCCATAGCTTCCCATATATGAGTTGAGTCCCCATTTAGTCGAGCCCGTGTATGCAGTATGAGTTTATCCTTAAACAGTAGGAGATTTTCGTCCTTCAAATTTCCCCATCGAATTCTCGGTGTACCTTTCTTCTCTCGAACAGTCAGCTTATTTCTGAAGGCTATATCAGTCACTAGTAGTCGATGTTGAGTCACAACTGCCTCCCCAGGTATGACTTTGCAGTCCTTCCACCAACGTCGGTCTCCTCGCCTCATCAAAAGGTAGTCAATTTGCGTGTCGCGTCCGCCACTGCTAAAAGTGATTAAATGAGAATCTCGTTTCCTAAAAAAAGAATTTATAATACCTAGGTCATGTGCCACCGCAAACTCTAGAAGATCTGTTCCGGTCTCATTCCTATCACCAAAACCGAAACCCCCATGTACGGCTTGAAAACCATCGTTAGCCTTACCAATGTGTCCATTAAAATCACCTCCTATGCAAATCCTCTCCCCCCTAGGTATGCCCCCTACCACTGCGTCTAGGCAATCCCAAAATTCTCTCTTTTCTTGATCCCCTAGGCCTACATGAGGCGCGTAGGCGGAGACTACTGCCACTACTTCCTCTCCTAGTACTAGTTTCAACACCATAATCCTGTCATTATGTCTTATCACCTCCACCACACTAGTGTGTATTTCCTTAGCCACTAGAAACCCCACTCCATTCCTAGCTCCATCAGACCCCGAGTACCACAACTTATACCCATTACACTCAGCCCCTCTATGTCCTTTCCACTTAGTCTCCTGGAGGCATGCTATCTGGACCCTACGTCTTTTAAGCACATCTACCAATTCTAACAACTTACCATTTAATGTTCCTACATTCCAAGAAGCCAAACGCAATATACGCTCCCTATCTTTACTCTTTCCTACACCCCTCGATTCAGGACATGGTCTCAGGTAATAGTCATGGTTCCTACGCTCTATGGTTGCAACTAATCACACAAACACAAGCAATAGAACACCAAATCAATAATAATAATAATAATAATAATAATAGTAGTAGTAACAAAAACTAATAATAATATATTAACTAGTATATTAACTAGTTTTATCAACTAGTATATTAACTCAAGCGTAATGAAGCACACAAGTGCACACACACAGATCAGTCAGAAGACTGATGCAATCACACACCAATTAAACTAAGCACTTAGATGGTGCAAAGGAAACCCTAGGATGCCTAGTGCAATAAAAACCTACAACAAATTCAGCAATACTGGTCCCCCTAACCCAGCCAATTCATGCCTAATGCAATACAAATAAGCAATAACAGAATGTAAAATAAAGAAAGGAACAATCTCACAATGATAATCTCCACAGATGACCCGTAACCTTTACTTAGGGTTATGAAGCCACTCTTCAACACAAAACCAATCCCTGATTTGTATCTTCAGGTTATTTCATTAATTTTGCTCCTTGTATGCTTCTCTGCAACCGAATGTTTCGACCTGGTTCTTGTATCCAGAAACAGAGCAACCCCACCCACCCAATTAAAACTGTTCTTTCCGTTCTTAGTGGTTTTGTCGGAGAACGAGTCCACCTAAACGACAACTCCCCAGTGGCTTGAGACAAGCTTTACCCAGAATTTGTCCGCCGCCGTCGCTAAAATGTCTCCGCCGTGATTTGTCTTGCTGGAGATAGAGTTGAAAGGTCGTGGAGTTGATTTGCAAATCGGCGGAAACCGAGCTCCTGGTATCTTGAAGCTTGCTTGACCAGAAGACGACTAGCTTCCAGTCGGTCGTGCCTTCGTTTCTCAAACGGTGACGTGCTGGTGGTTTGTGAAGAGCCTGCGAGAAAGACAAGAGAATATGGGGGAAGATTTACCTGGTTGCCGGAGAACTGGTTGCCGGAGAATTTCCTGTCGGGAAGGGTGGTTTGCAGGTGGACGTTGGAATTGTTGTACGGAGAGAAAGAAAGAAAATGTATGGTGGAATTGTTGTACAAATGTAAGTGTTCAAAAAATTGTAAAACATGATGTTAAATTGTTGGAGTGGAAGTATATTGAAAAGATGATATATTATTAGATTTGAAAGTTTCATTGGATGTCATTTTGAGATGATAAAACCTGGTCTGTTAACCAAAATAATTATATCTTGCTAAACAACCTGTCTATATTATACTCATTATTGTAATGTCATTAAGAAATATATCTTTACTTTTTTCTTTAATTAAAGTTGTTTTCATTTGTACTTTTAAGAGAAATTTGTGATTCTGTAATAGTGTAACTTGTACATGTTACTGGTATTTGAGCCTATGCCTATGCATGATCAAAGAGTTAACTGTTTATTAGGTTTGATCAATGTTCCTAAGGTTAAGTACAAATCATCTACTTTAAGACAATAGCATTTTCAGCTGATAAATTTAATTACATAAATACAATATCTAAGATTAATTTTTATCATATTTCCATGTAAGTTTTGTAGTTTTTGGTTAAAAGATATATAAAATAACTGTTGTTCCAACTTCCACCACTTTGTCTAAAAAGTTTCAGTTCTAGATGTTCATATATATAAACCATTTTAAAACATTAATATTCCATCCTGTGGATAACTGGTGGTTAAAAAGATGGAGATACAAAGGTAAAGTTGATAAAATTGGAAGCTTTTCTTGAATATTTACTATTTAGTCAGGAACTTTGTTGTTAAGTTTCAATAACATTTTTTAGAATACAAGAGTATGAAATAATAAAACTCCAAAAGATATTAATTTAAGGCGTCTACTTTTAGTGAGTGATAAAAACATTGATCTGGACACTCTTAAAATCGTGTACCCTAATCCAACCCATTTAACTTGTGTAACTAAACAAGTTGACGTGTTAACATGTCAAAGGGTTTGTAATAAACGGGGTAAATGAGTCGTAAATAGGTTGTCTGCTTGACTTGTTTAAATGTTTAATAAACGAGTTACAAATGTACTAATCTGACAACGTCCCAAAACCTACATATTTTTAAATCGTGCTTCATGCCGTTTCCTCTAGATTAATACAAAAAAAAAAGTGAGGTTAAATAATTTTGCAACTGGTCCTTTTCCTCTCCACTACATAAAACAAATAATCCTTACAAATAATTTGGCATTTTGGTTTTCTTAATTTATGATAGAAAAAGATGTTTCACTAGTAGGGTCACATGTTCTTTCACCATTGTAGTGTTCTTATTACTTTGCTTGTTTTTCAGTTGCATGGGAAAGATAGGGCAAGAAACTCAGAACCATTTTGTTTTCTCCTCATAGAAATGGTGATACATCATTAAAATAAGAAGTCTAATCATGCTAAGATCTTGTACCCAGAAGCAAAATCTTTTTCTATCAAGTGTTTCATGAATCCTCACTAAAATATATAAAATAAAATAAAACTACTGTAGATACTTAAGAGTGATGACATGGTTAGTACAAGTACAACAGTGAACTTTTTTATATCTAGAGCTTTCCTTTTCCTACTTGCATGTATTTTTTTAATAAATAAGAAGATTTTTTCTCCAAAACTATGAAAGATATTAAATTGTTGGTTTTTTTTTATAAAAATTCGTTCTGTCTAAAAATTTTGTGGAAAGGGATGTAATTTTATGTCGTAAGTCGTGTTTTTTTTGTTCGGTTTCTAACTCCTTGCTACTTGATTTTAATGAAATTTTCCGCTCCAAAAATATCTATCAATAAATAAATATTATTATCAGTATAAAGTCATGATACATAGTTTTAACACAAACGGAGCATGTTTATGTTTGTTAGTAAATAAAACAATTGAGTATGTGTAATTAAACGGTGTCTTCTTGTTTGTATTCATATATGAATGTTCGTTAACAATATAAACGAATGAGCGTGACTGACCATACATGAACGGACATAATTTTTCTAAAACAAGTTAAAAGTTATGCGAATAAAAATGTGTGGACCTAAAAAGTTATTAAACTATACTAAGTTAAAATGACCAATTTTTTTAATTAAATATATTAATGAATGTAGATTTAAATAAAGTGAACTAACGTAAACGAATTTAAATAAACAAACGTTCACGAACATAAATGAACGAGACACGCATTCATATTCGTTCATTTAACTAGTGAAACAAACATTCCATAAATTGTTCATTGAACTTTCGGTTCGTTTACAAATGTAGTTTTAACAATTAATTAGCAGTGTTATATGTATATTTGAATCTATACCTTGTAGTATATCTTCTATATCAAACTGACAAATACACAAAAACACTTAAAACACAAAAAAATATAGATTTATATATAATATAATTCAATTTAATTTAAAAAAAAATCAGGTGAGAGTAAGTGAGAGGACATGAGTGACTATTTGAGTCTGGCAAAAGCTATAGGAATAGTTTTTATTAGGCTGAGGGGTGCGGAGCGCTAGTCAGGGCGCGTGAGGGCGTTCGCTAGCGCCCCGGGGCGCGAGAGCCACACCACCGGGGCGCGAGAGGGGCGCGAGAGGGGCGCGAGAGCGGAAAACGAGGCAGGCGCGGGCTGGGTAGCGGCTGGGAATGGCGTGATGATGCATGGGATTCCGGAATAGAGCCGTTGGGCTCAATATTATATTAAAAAAAAAAAATTGATTTTATGTTAATAGATTTTTAATTAACAAAAAATTGAAATCACATCGTAAAAACTATCTTCTAATTAGTTTTCATGTTAATAGATTTTTAATTAATGTTTTGTTTTTAATAATACGTTTTTTTAATACATTTATAAAAAAAAAAAAAAAAAACCGCTCGCGCCCCCTCTCGCGCCCCTCCACACCATGCCCCGGGGCGCTATCACCACTACCAATACCCATCTTATCAAGTTTCTCTCTCTGCCACACGTCACAATATTATTGGATGGCGCCCCCACTCACGCCCCCTCTCGCGCCCCCCACACCCCTCAGCCTTATGAACTCTAGCCAGGAGGAGTAAGTGAATATGAAACTTTTTTTCAAAACATGAAAAAGTGTTTTGTCAGTGTTACCTTAATTACTTACAAAACCCTACCTTTTTCCTGTACTTGTTGAGAGTTTAAGTCATTAGTTAAATAAGGTAACAGCAGTAGCATGAAGCCAACGAGGTAGCTAGTCAAAGGTGCGTGCTTTGCGGGTTATCTTTCCTGTACTTGATGAGAGTTTAAGTCATTAGTTAAATAAGGTAACAGCAGTAGCATGAAGCCAACGAGGTAGCTAGTCAAAGGTGCGTGCTTTGCGGGTTATCTTTCTTTAAACTATTATTGGATTGGATGTCCGTACGGATTAAAAGAAGAAGACTCTCTGGGCTCTGCTTGCGATTCGACACAACGAACCTTGTATTATCATAACATTTTTTTTTCATGGGGCCCCACACACCATTCAATCTTTTGGTGTTTTCACATCCTTCATATTAATCATTCAACCCTATTATATTGTACTACTACTACATCTTGGATTTTTTTATCTTTTCTAGTCTTATATATGTGTGTTTATATTATATTTTAATAAATTTTTAACATGTATATGTATGCTATTTAGGGTGAGATGTGACAAAAATAACTTTATAATGTAAAAAAATAGAAGCATTATTATGGGGTAGGGTCGTACTCAAGTACGCTCCTCACCCCGGTTTAAGTTTACCCTTTAGCTAACATCTGTATCAATTTGGGTAGAGGTTGAAAGATGGATGATCAATATAACTATAAACCGATGATAGAAGTTGAGTGAGTGGAAGGGTGGGTAAGCCATGTGTGTTTAGAGAGAGAGAGAGAGAGAGAGAGAGAGAGAGAGAGTATTATAATATTTAGGCTAGTTGAAAGGAATGACGCCACCAAAGTTTTAAGGTCGTTTATATTAGTTGATGCGAAAAAATCGGATGGTATTGCATGATTTGTGGAGTTTTGGAAACATGTTCTAGAGTACTTCAGTGTACTCTATATAACCATAGTGATCCTTGTTAGTTGTTACGTTATAATTTTAAACAAAAGTAGTAATAGTTAATCTAGTTCATTTAGTATAGTAATTATTACAAATTCTGACATAATAATAATTATCTTAGTGTTAATATTACTATTCTAATACTTGACACTACTAGACATAGGAGAAATTTTTAAGTAATAATTAATTTAGTTTATTTCGTTGTAGTATAATAATAATTATGAGTTCAAAAGTATCCTGTGATAATAATTATTGTAGTTTTTATTACATTTTTTTATTAAAAGTTGTATGTCTTTTTTTCTCTAGACTACTATACTTATATATGGGGACACATTTTTTTCAGTTCCAATTTTATGTTGAGAATTGCAATAACCATATAAAACTGACTACTATACTTATATATTGGGACACATTTTTTTCAGTACCAATTTTATGTTGAGAATTGCAATAACCATATAAAACATTTGTACCTAATGCATTGACGATTTAATGAGATGGTTGTCGGTAGGGGATTATATAGTTGTCTTTTGTATCACAGCAAAGTACAACTCTAATATGTGGTTTTCGCAGTTCTCAACACACACACGCATATTATTATATGTATAATTTTGTTTATGTTAATATGCTCTTGTTGGACTCTGAAGCATAAAAACAAGTGTTAAGGTTTATTGTTAAAATCTAATTGGTTAAACAAGATAGCCACACGACTTTTGCTATTCTACCCCAAAACACCGGGCCATTTTTAGTTCAGGACTGGCCAACTCTTTGTTTATTGTTAAGACCTAAATGTGCTAATGCCGAATTTAAAGCGAAAATCATATCATTTACGATAAATCGATCCACTTGACGTCTTTTGATTAGGTTGTAGTTTCGTGTAAATATAGATAAATGATAATAGTATTTTAAAAGGTTTATAAAAAGCTATCAAGTAAAATGGCTAGTAAAAATGGTTATTTTTATATTGTTTCTGCATCATAGTACGAGTATTATTTTGCATACGTACATATGTTGCATGTTTAGTTATTGTTATTGCTAGTAGAAAGTGTGAGACATGAACTGGTATTCATTTCTGAATTAGAAGCTAAGATGATGGAACAAAAAAAAACAAACAAAACAAAACAATACCCAGATAGTGTTTTAATTGTTCTTAACCATTAACTCATTAAGTGTGTATTGTACGATCATACATAACTCTATGTTTTTATTTTATATTTCTGCAAACTTTGTTACATATAGGTTTATTTTCATAATAATAATATCTTTTATCTTTAAATTTAAAATTACGCTAAAATTAATATATTTTTTTCCTTCTTCACTTTATCACCATAAACCACTCTCTATATCGTTAAAAACATAAATAATGTTTAGACAGTCAGTACACTTTTTATGAAACCAAAAGGTCATAAAGGTCAAAATCAAAGTACCCGTAATATTCTTGTGTCAAATAGTCCATGGGGTTTTGTGATTTACCCAATCTTTTCTACCTTTAGGCAAAATCCTAGACCTCTTTAGACTTTAGTGACCTAAACTTCAAGTGACACTTTGTATTGCGTCACATTTTTAGTAAATTAAATTAATACCTAAAATCTGTAACATTTCATGTATTTTATAAGTTTTAAGTACCACCTTTTACTCATTGTCATTATATAATATTGGGATGGTGTTTTAAAACGTTATGAATCCTATCTAAAATGTCATGTAATTTGCTTTAAAACCTACATGTAAAACAACTTAAAAAACATATTAGCATTTAATATAACCTTTATACCATGTTGTTGCTTTGAAGTACATGATTTCCAATTTTCTTATTTATCAATTTCTCATTTAGTTTCTAATAATGCTTTTCATATGAAGATAACTACCATTATATGTATATGATTTTGTGAAAAGCAGATGAAAGTGTAGAAGAAGATTTAAGCAGTAGGGAATTAGAAGAGTCAGAAGTGCTGAAATCCAGCTGGGCAACAAATGAAGATAGAGCTCTCAAGGATAAACTTTTAAGAAAATATAGTAAATACATCAGTTCTCTCAAGTATGAATTCTCAAACAAAAAGAAGAAAGGAAAACTACCAAAAGAAGCAAGACAGGTTCTTCTTGACTGGTGGAGCATTCACTATAGATGGCCTTATCCAACTGTAAGTATATATATATACACACCAGCTACTAGATCTAGTAATTTGATCTAGAGGTGTTCTTTGGGTTGAAAATTATCTAGAGGGTTCTGGGTTTCTCAGGTCGGGTTTCTTGGATTTCAAAATTTTAAATTCATACCAAAAATCCGATCCAAAATCTGTCAACGTCGATTTTATCTGGTTTCTAGTATTTGACCTAGAAAAATAAAAAAACACGAAATAATAAACCAACATAATCCAAAAACACAACCCATAATTAATCAAGTAAATTATATAATAAAATAAAAAAGTTCAACATAAACATCTTCAATCTTCATGTCTGATCCTTTATTTGTTCCTTCATGTCTAATATTGTATGAAAAAATCAAATAAAATAAGTGGGAATGCATAGGTTTTTTTTTCTTTCATACAGATCGATAAGTGGAATATGACTAGACTCTCTAGTTAAAACATATTTTTAGGTTTTAAAACGTAAATGATATTCGAGTTGACCCAAAACCCAATAATTAGAACCAAGGATTGACCTGAATTATTGTGGTCCGGGTTTTCTTGAATCAGGTTTTGGACTTCAATTAAAAGTGACACGCCTAATTTGACACTTAAAATTGTCACGTTGTAACCTTGTGCAGGAAGCAGACAAGATTGCACTAGCGGAATCAGCAGGGTTGGATCAAAAACAGATTAACAATTGGTTCATAAATCAAAGAAAACGTCACTGGAAACCATCAAAGAATATGCAGTTTGCGGTGATGGATAGTTTGTGCGGGTCGTTTCTTGTCAACAATTAATAGAGGTGGTCTCAATCTCTCTTGAGTTAATCATGTCGTGTCATGTATAATAAATTATAATATCATCAATAATCCTATGATATTTAATGACTTTTAGGTTACTGCATTAAGTAAACGTTCTCAAACGTAAATCCTGATTACTTTGAGGTAGTTCTAACTTAAAATATACATATTTCATATATGCCTTGTGGAAATTTTATAGTATCATACAACATGATATTTAATTATCATTCTATCTTAATAATCACTATTTTAATTTTTTTATTGTACGTGTTTTGTATATAATCATTACAAAAATTGCCGATGAGCAAACCAAATCCAATCCAGTTTACTATTAGAAAAAATGAGTGTTATAAACGGAATATATTCGTTAGTAATTACCAAAGGATCTTCAGCGGGAAACACTTATACCAAAAAAATCTTTAAACTGTATTATTAAATGATTATTCGGTAATCACCGACTAATTATTGAAAAAATTACGGAGAATTACACACTTTCATTATTTAATAGAAGTGATGAAAAGTAAACCTATAGATAATGGGAAAATTCTTAGTATAAGCGTTTATGAAAACGTTTTTCAGGTTTTAGGTGTCATTTACAAGAATTTCTCAAAATATGTATTATAAACAATGGTGTTCACAATCTTATTAAAGAGAACTATCAACTATGATTCTCATACTCTAGTTATGTTGTATCTCATGTACGCATTAATATTAGTTATTTATGTATTAACATTTAAAGGAAAGTTAACGTATAAATGAAAGTAGCATGTTAAATGTAAGAATCAAACAGAGTAATTATATATAAAGAGAATATTTATGTAATTATATCATAGAGTAATTATGTAATTACTTCGTCCTGTAATTACATAATTACTCTACTTGATTCTCACAATCAACACATTAATTTCATTTGTTTTTAATCCAACCTCTTAATATGCAATCACGCATAATATGGTTCTTTAAGTTCGAAACGATCGAAAACAAAAACAAAACCTTGGCCCACTAAAGGTAGATTTGCGATGTCGAATACTAATTTGTACCTGATCTACACGTGTTTAACTTTGGATATATGGTGGCTAGGGCCATAGGACATTGCATTACATAAGATATGGAACATGTGCATTCGGTTATGTCTTACTTTTAAACGTTACCATGTGTTACAATCATTAACACATGACTATACAACATTTTCTACGTAGACGTGTAAAATTTTGGATAATCATATAACAAACAAATACCAACTTTAGTAGCACTTGTGGCAAAAATTCAATGTTTGAAATCCAAAATCCGACTTTATAAAGAATTAATGTGTTATAAAATTCATTCATATTGTTGTATAAAAAATGCATTTAACTATTTAAGAGAACTGATAAGGGAACACTGTCTAAGAGTAGAGGTGCATAAATCGGTTTAAAATCCAAAACCAGTTTGAGTAAAAACCGGTTCGGTTTGGTCAACAAAAGTCAAAATCGGTTATAATCGGTTTTGGTTCGGATTGAAACCAGTTTCTTGACTAGATTACGATTTGTTTCGGTTCGGATTTTGATCAGTTTTTGTTCGGGTTTTGGCCGGTTTCGGTAGTTTGGAAGAAAAAATTACACATAAGTTCCGAACCTACAATTTCAATCGGTACCAAACTTGTTTCTACATAATCGGTTTCAAACCGGTTCAATTTCGGTACGATTCGATTAACCGGTTCTTTTGCCCACCTCTATCTAGGAGGTCTAACTCATGTAAAACGGCCCAAACTTCTCGAATGGGTCCATAGGCCCAGACGCCCAACATGCTCATTAGGAGGGAAATGTTTATTGGTCACCGAATAATCCAAAAGGACCAAAACGGTAACTAAAGGTTGGATCAAACCAAATGAAAGGAACTAAGAAGCATACAACACTTTGGCCAACCTAGCCTAGATAAGTGTTGTCAAAAGGGACGACAAAGTCCCCATTAGCACCACTAGAAAAAAGGAAATCATTCTTTGCGTTCGATGTCAAGATATCGCCATTAATGTGAAGATATAGACAAAGGTTTCCCATTGGAAGGGAGACCATACAATCATAGAAGGAATCCCGGGTAAACGAGTCTACCAAAGTACCAAGAGAATTAGGAGACGTAGTCGTGGATTCCAATGTGTCATGATGAGCAATGTCTTTTAAGGAAGCCTATTTCGATATAAAAGTGGGAGAAGGACTTGGTAAGAACACATTCAATATCTGACAACCTAACATTCTCCACATTACACCCCCCCCCCCCCCCATTTTGAGCTGACATCGTGCTACTTTCGGCTTCTAGAAGAATCAATGTTTTCTTTTTATGAACTTATGTGTCGCTGAAATATTTCTAATTAGCTCATTTCATATAATAAAAAAATATTATATAATATTGTATGTTTTTAGTTTTAACCTTTTGCTCTTATATTGTTAACGAGGGTTGGTGAAGAAACACTAACCCGACCCCGGGCAGATTACGGGTAACCTGGGGGTTAGATGTTTCCCACGAGGGGTTAGACCCGGTAAAGATGGTTCTTCTGATGACCTGCAAAACAGACACCGTGAGCTTGTCACTTAGAAGGGGGGGGTTCCTCCTTGTGACCACCCTCCGGCGTGAGAATCAGACTAGATTGCTCTTTAAATATAAATGTATATTAAGATATTGCTAGAGCAGATATCAGGTATAATATGATAAGATATGTTGAGATGAGATGGTCATACCATTTGTGGTATTTATAGCCGAAGGTAGGTTTCCAAGGAGGTGTGGCCGGCTGCAACAGTATTCCTGTTCCACCAACAGTGGCCTACGCACGTGCCCTGCTGGTAGTTGGTGGGTAGGCAGCGGCTGATAGTGACCAGGCCTGCTGTGTACTATTCCTTTTCCACCAACTGCCGGCTATGCACGTGGTATGACAGGAGTTGGTGAGTAGGCAGCGGCTAATAGTGACATACAGTACAGGAGCATGCTGCTCGCCATACTGTTGTCAATAAGCTGTCGTATCTTTAGTCAGATCTTTTGCCCATACCTCGTCAGGTACGGTACAGAAGATCTTCCCGTATCGTACGGACTGGCTTATGGGCGGGAGTATTCCCCCTCCCGCCTTTGTGCGGGATTGTCCCCGGCTTTGCTCATTCCTTCAGGTGACACTGAGTGATTGAGAGCTAAGTGCCTTGTGCGTGTAACCTTGCTGCGCGGGTGGCCTTCCCTGATGGCTTGTATCCGAAGCTGCGGGAACAGGCGGAGTCCTTCACCATTGGGAGGCATTTCCTGCGGGAACAGCTTGCGTACTGCGCGTAAGGACGTCACGTCTCTGAGCATGGTGGGTCCTGCGGATCCAGTTGGTTTCTGCGCAGACGTCCCTCTTCAAGGTGAGTCTTGCGGGTCCAACTGGGCTCTGCTGGGACCTACCTCTTCAAGTCCCCCCAGTCCAATGTTCTTCTCATGAGTGTTTAATAAAGTGAGGTGAACTTTTGGACTTAAGCAAAGGGTTTTGAAAAGGGTTTTTTAAGGTTTTCCATGGGGATTCTTTCCGCGGAAGTCCTTGTCACTTGCAGGAATTCCCGAGTTTCCTGCTAGATCTTTGGGTATGATGCGGGTAGGTCTGTAACCTCCTCGCAAGTCAGGAGCGTTGAGTCCCACTTGTGTGGATTCTCCATGAGGTTTTGGTAGTTTTGAACATAGTGATCAATTATGTTAAAACCACCAATTCCATCCTGGAGCTTCAAACAATGTAGTTCTCGACGTTCCCGCTATGCGGGGATGTTATTTCCGTTTCCGCAAGCATTGCCCAGAAGATCCTTCTTGGTTTCAATTCCCAGCGGAGCGCTAGGTATGTGAAGGGTTTTGCCTTGACACTCTACCCGCGCTCGTCTTACGGTTACTTTACTTCCAAGGTATTATTGGCGTCAATTCCCTGCGGGTGCTAGGTATGTGAAGGGTTTTGCCTTAACACTATACCCGCATCCGTCTTACGGTTACTTGGTTGCCAAGTTATTCTTGGCTTCAATTCCCTGCGGGTGCTAGGTATGTGAAGGGTTTTGCCTTAACACTGTACCCGCATCCGTCTTACGGTTACTTGGTTGCCAAGTTACTCTTGGCTTCAATTCCCTGCGGGTGCTAGGTATGTGAAGGGTTTTGCCTTAACACTGTACCCGCATCCGCCTTACGGTTACTTGATTGCCAAGTTACTCTTGGCTTCAATTCCCTGCGGGTGCTAGGTATGTGAAGGGTTTTGCCTTAACACTGTACCCGCATCCGCCTTACGGTCACTTGGTTGCCAAGTTGCTCTTGGCTTCAATTCCCTGCGGGTGCTAGGTATGTGAAGGGTTTTGCCTTAACACTGTACCCGCATCCGCCTTACGGTTACTTGGTTGCCAAGTTACTCTTGGCTTCAATTCCCTGCGGGTGCTAGGTATGTGAAGGGTTTTGCCTTAACACTATACCCGCATCCGCCTTACGATTACTTGATTGCCAAGGTAAGGGGTATTTTCCCGCTTACTTTTGAATCTTTTTGAATTTTGAAATTCGAAGAGTTGGTGAAAGGATAAGAACAGTCCAAACTTCTGAAACGTCGTGCGACGGTTTCTTCTGACTGTGTCAGGACGTGCAGGAAGTTATGGTGACGTGACAGTACATGGTCATTCCAGACGCTTTTTCAGGCGCGTGGGCGCGATTTTCCGGGCGCGTGGACGCGAAATTAATGGTATGCTTCCTGTCAACAGCTGTTGCCAGCTTGCTTTTCGCCACGTGTCATAGTTTCATTGCACCTTTGATTTCTCTCTCTTCCGCATTAAATTCATCGCATTAATTGCGATTAGTATATAAAGGGGGAGAGGGTTCTTTGTAATCCACACTTTCACTCTTTTCTTCATCTTAAGAACGATTTCCGGCGAATACTCATCTTTCAGTCGAGCATTCTCTTGAAATCGTTTTCTTCTTTCTTTTTGCAAGATGTCGTCTCGTGATCTCGAATCTACAGCCGATGACAAGAGTACTGCTGGCGAGTGCCAGTGTGCTCTGCCTGGCGATCTGTATCAGTACATCGTCAGGAAGTTCATGCTCGAGTCTCTCGAGCCTGAGTTTCCTGAACCCCGCCAGACGGTGTATGATGCCCCCAGAGGCAAGATCGGGGTTTATGCTGCATTCTTTGTTTATGGGAATCTTAGGTTCCCATTGACAAAGTTTGTTTACCGTGTCCTTGAGAGGCACGGTGTGCACCTGACCGAGGTGCACCCGATGGCGATTGCCAAGATTCGGCACTTCGAGTGGGTGTGCCGGATTCTGGGCATTGAGCCCTATGTTGACCGCCTGATGACCTTCTACACTTGGAGGTGCATCCAGGGGTGGTACACGTTGATAACCCGGATTAAGGGTTTGAAGATTTGCGCAACCGAGCGCAGTCTTCGCTCGTGGAAGCGAGAGTTCTTCTACATCTCCGCTCGCGCCATCCCCCTTGCCATGAAATTTAAGAACGGGCAAGCACTTCCCAGCCTTCACGCCTCCAACTACGAGGAGGCGGAATGGTTTTCGAAGATATCCCGAGTCCAATCTTCGGTTTACCGGTTTGCGAAGTCCGGGATGGTGATGCTGGGGATGAGCCGGATGTGGAAGGATGCGGATGCGCATAAGATTCCAATCGTCCTCGAATACGGTTCGAACTCTGTTCCTTACGGTATGCTTTGTTTCTTTTTGTTGATTTAGAATCTCTTCTAACTTTTTTCCTGTTTATTTCAGAGGGGAACACTTGCAGTCGCTCCTGAACCCGCGGGAGGCTGACGGTCCCGCTCGGATGGGTACTCGCGCTCTAGACGAGAATGAGTTGCCCATCCTAGAACAAACGGCGGATCGGTTCGTGGAGGTCTATCCGCTAGGCCACGAGATCCTTAGCGCCAGGCGGCCAGGTAAGGCGCTATTCGACCCTCGACCCCTCAATGTTGAAACCTCTGCTGGAATTCCTTTAATCGTATGTTCTGATGAGGAATCCGCAGATGGTCCTCCGTTGGTGCGGAAGAAGAAGGCTGCCGGCGGGAAGGGGAAGGAGATGGTGGCCTCCACTGCCGATCCGGCGCCTCGGTCTGATTCGGAGACCGAGAGCGAGGAGGTGGCGGGGAATCCCGGTGGTGATAAGACCACCGCTCCGGAGGCTGCGACTGTCACCTCCGGAGAGCCCAAGAAGACGACGGTGAGTGGCGCAAAGAGGCCGGCTCCATCGGGTTCGTCCCCGCCTCTCCGTATCTTTAGGCTCAAGAAAACCCGTAAGTACAAACTTCCTTTCTTTTACCTTCATAGTTTTCCATCATTAATACTTATCTTCTTTACGCAGGTGTGGATGTTGACGCATTCCAGGGTGGAGCGCAGAGGAGTACCTCTCCGCCAATGACGGTAGGCTTGGTCAGCCTACCTGAGGCGACGACCCAGGCGCCTGCGCCTGCTTCCGCTGGTTCAGTTGCTCACTCCTTTGAGCCGACTGTTCCAGCTGTGATGACGTCACCGCCGGCTGTGAGTGCTGTTTTTACCGCATCTTTCACCGAGCCGGCGGTTACTTTTGCTGCGGATTCCGCGGCGGCTTCTACCATGCCTCCGTCATCGGCAACGACGGCCGAACCTTCAGGTATGCATGGGGCTTCTCGCCAATCTCTGCCTCCTCCCCATCTGCCTGACCTCTTGGGTGGATTTCCGTTGGGTTCAGGTGATGGGTTTGGCGGCTATCGGCCTGTTATTGACCTACAGGTGCGTAGGGTGTTTTTGGCCCATTTTATATATATTTTTTTATCATCTTTTCCTAACTGCTTTATGTTTTTTGCAGTGTCGGATTCCAATGAAGTGTATGTTCCACGATGGAACATTCGCCGAGGAACAACCCTTGGCACCCCTGTGGAGTGCGTGGAGTGGGCTCGTCACGCTGCTCCCAGTGGTGCGTTGGGGGAAGCCATGGCTAGCTACCAGGAGGGTAGGCTAACCAATGAGCTTCGGGTTCTCCTGGCCTGGATGCAGCCGCGCGTCGAGCTGCTTTGTCGTGAAAACAACAAGTTAAAAGCAGCTCGCATTAAAGAAGTAGCTCAGGCGCGGGCTGTCCGGGAGGAGAACCAAAGGCTTACCGCAGCTGCTGCGGAAAAGGAGAAGGCCTTCAAGGCCCTTGAGGTTGAAGTTCAGGCCCGGCTCGAGGCCCGTTCCAAGGCTGCCCAAGCTGTTAATGAACAGCTTCGGCTGGCTAAGGAAACTGCAAGGAACGCAACCGAGAGGGCCACCAAGGCTGAAGCTGTTGCTGAGCCTCTACGCGTGGAGAATGAAGAGCTTAAAGCCAAATTAGAGGCTCTCCAGCAGGCTCATGATGCCTTGGCGATGGAAGACGCCAAAAAGCTCCAGGAGATCTTGGACCAGAGGGGGGTGCTTGACCATACTGAGCGGAAGCTAAAGGGCGTCGAAGAGGCTGCGGCTAAAGAAGTGTTGCTTGCCAACCTCAACAAGAGTGAAGCCGAACGCGCCCGTAACGAAGCTCAAGCTGCCCTCCAAGAAGCTCTGGTTGCCAAGGAATGGTTTCTTCGAGAAGCGTTGTCTCAGGTATTGTTTTCATGTCTTTACGCTTTTCTGCGTAAATAGAAAAGGTTTTGACACTTGTATATTTTCTTGTAGGTTGTGCATCGGGTCTTCTCAGAGACGTCTTATGACGATGCTATGAGCGCAGCCCTCAACGCTTCTCACGAGGATGGGGAAAAGTCCGGCTTCCTGCTTGGTCTAGGGTTCGTGAGAAAGGCATCCCGCCTTCCAACTTCCCTTTGTACAATGTTGATACTGAAGCTGTTTACGACCAAGCAGTGAATCAGTACGCCGCCTTCCCGCATCCGGTGGTGGAGAAGGTGAATCAAGTTGCTGCTGCTGATGATGGGCTAGCTATCCTTAAAACTTTCCTTGAACTGCCACGCTCTGACGATGCTGGTCCAAGTGGAAGTGGCCCTGAAGCCTGATCCTGAAGATCCCTTCCCACTGCTAGGATAGATTTAGCTTGTATAGATTTATTTTCTTGTAGGCGGGTAGTTACCCGGCCATTCTTGTAATGAATCATTGTGAAATATAAATCTTTTTGCGGGTAAGACCGCAACTTTCACTGGATTCCTTGCTTTATAAACGTTATATGACTTGCATACTTTAGTTTGAATTAGCAATTTTCCAAGTGTAGAATAAGTTAACCTTTGAACGTGGTAGATAATAGGTTGAAGTTTTGCTTCCTCTTTCGTGATTGTGTGGGTAGGACCGTCACTTGCACTTAGTAGGATGGCTAAACTTTACCTCTATCTGACCTGCGTGTAGGTTTTCCTCATCCTTTTTGAGGATAAGTTAACCTTTGAACGTGGTAGATAATAGGTGTGAAGTTTTGCTTCCTCTTTCGTGATTGTGCGGGTAGGACCGTCACTTGCACTTTAGTAGGATGGCTAAACTTTACCTATATCTGACCTGCGTGTAGGTTTTCTTCATCCTTTTGTTAGAAATTCTCTGTTTTGAATAACCGTTTGACGCGCGGTTGTTAATAGGTTAGTGTTCAGTTTCCTCTCATGATTCATGCGGTTAGACCGGCACTTTCATTTAATGGGATAACTGAACTTTTCCCCTTCAACTGACCTGCGTGAAGGTTTGTCGTTTTTTGGGTTTATGCGGGTTTTGCCGCCTTCCCCATGCAACGACTTTCCACGTAATTATGCGGTGAAAACCTGCATATCCGTGTTGAATAAATTAACCGTTCGACGCGCGGTTGTTAATAGGTTAGTGTTCAGTTTCCTCTATCATGATTCATGCGGATAGACCGGCACTTTCATTTAGTAGGATGACTGAACTTTTCCCCTTCAACTGACCTGCGTGAATGTTTGTCGTTTTTTGGGTTTATGCGGGTTTTGCCGCCTTCCCCATGCAACGATTTTCCACGTAATTATGCGGTGAAAACCTGCATATCCGTGTTGAATAAATTAACCGTTCGACGCGCGGTTGTTAATAGGTTAGTGCAGTTTCCTCTCATGATTCATGCGGATAGACCGGCACTTTCATTTAGTAGGATGACTGAACTTTTCCCCTTCAACTGACCTGCGTGAAGGTTTGTCGTTTTTTGGGTTTATGCGGGTTTTGCCGCCTTCCCCATGCAACGACTCACTTATGTATGCGGTGAAAACCGGCATCAGTGTTGATAGTTCATAAAGTATAAATGTAAAATCATCAGCGTCGATGTTTTAAGGAGAATCATTTCCATTAGAAGTGGCTCTTGGCCTTTTCTTTACAAATTTGGAATTGATCTACATGCAAACTGTGTAATTGAGCTCCCTTCCATGTTGTTGGGATGGGAGTGCCATCGAGCCGATACGCACCTGGTTCGGGATCTCGTTCTTTACGCAGCATGTAGTCTCCACATTGAAGCTGGAATTTTATTCGTGTTTTCCCCAGCTGGGGTTCTACACGCATCAGCCTGCTCAGCGTTCATTGCGCCACGAGGTGCGCGAGCGTCCCATCTCTGACAAATGCTTCGACCATGTCCTTTACGTCTATGCATTCTTCGGTGTTGTGGCCTTTTGTCCTGTGAAAGTCACAGTATTTGCTCCGATCAGCATTGTGACGATGTCGGATTATTTGAGGCTTTGGCCATGGGAGCTCCTCAGTAGCGAATATCTCGGTGACTCTTTTGGTGAGCGGCGTCCATCTGGAGTTCTTGTTTGACTGTACGTTATCCCTTCCGCCTAACCGATGTTGCAAGCCGGATGAGGTGTCAAAGTTTACCCTTGACTGCCAAATGCCTAGCTTCCGCTTTTTGTTTAATCGGGCGGTAAGGACGTTGTCTTCTCTT
This sequence comes from Bidens hawaiensis, assembly GCF_021521415.1. NCBI lineage: Eukaryota > Viridiplantae > Streptophyta > Magnoliopsida > Asterales > Asteraceae > Bidens > Bidens hawaiensis. The sequence goes on along the minus strand of NW_027494551.1, from coordinate 68,558 downwards.
GTTTTCTGGGTGTAGAGGTTTGTGCTCTGTGGGAGATCTCTACCCAGTTGCTTCTCCGTTTCCGCAAAGCGTTTAGCTGCTGTCATGATGGCATCCCATGTGGATGGCATGCCATCTTTACCTGTTAAGGTGCGGATGAGCTCTGGGTCGTTCGCGCCCTGAATAAAAGCAGCGCGAACAAGATCTTCGCTAATGTTACCCAGACTTAGCTTCTTCGAGTTGAAGCGAGTGATGAAGTCTAGCAAAGATTTATCTTCCTCTCGAATGCATTTGAGGATTGTCCATTGCTCCTCGGTATACTTTCTTTGCTGGCTGAAGTGTTGGCTAAACTTCTGTTGGAAGTCTACCCAGTCGTAGATGTGGTTGACCAGTAGACGATCGAACCACGCTCTAGCAGCCCCCACAAGCGTCATTTGGAACATGTAACACCACGTAGGTTCCGTCCAACTACTGACGGTTGCCCCCGCTATGAATCTGTTCAAATGATCATCTGGGTCAGATATACCATCATATGTGCCTATGCTGGACATTTGTTTGGCACTTTTTGGGGCAATTGCTTCCGCAACGTCCCTTGCAAATTTGGACGTTCCCGCATTTGCAACGTTTGGTCTGAATGTTTTGGAGAAGTCACGTGGACTTCCACCTGTGTTTTTTGGTTTGAAGGCTTCTCCAAAATGCCTTCTCGGTTGGGAGTCCGTTTCCTTACGCTTCCCTTTTGCCCTATGGCGAGGGTTCGCGTCGGAGTCGGACTCCTCCGAGTCATCGTCCAAGTATTCTTCGAATTCGTCAGCCTGTTGGACGGAACGCAAGCGTTCGTCCAACTCAGCTTGGAATTCCTTTTGACGTGCCTCCGCCCATGTCTTAACTTCATCGAGTGTTTGGCGGGGGAGTCTTGCTCGTTTCTCTAACTGGGTATCGGTGAATCCCAGTGAGCGATTATTTACTGCACTTGCCCCAGCTTGGGTAACTGGGGTAGTGTTCGTAAAATTTACTTCACTTGCCCCGGCTTGGGTAACCGGGGTAGTGTTTGTAAAGACTGTGTAGCCGGTATTCCCCTCAGTGGCTGGGGTTGTGGTTACCGGAATTTCTTTAACCATCTTTCCAGAAGTTTGAAAAAACTGAAAAGAAATGAAGTTCTAGCTTTATGCACGGATGGCGCCAATGAAGAAACACTAACCCGACCCCGGGCAGATTACGGGTAACCTGGGGGTTAGATGTTTCCCACGAGGGGTTAGACCCGGTAAAGATGGTTCTTCTGATGACCTGCAAAACAGACACCGTGAGCTTGTCACTGAGAAGGGGGGGGTTCCTCCTTGTGACCACCCTCCGGCGTGAGAATCAGACTAGATTGCTCTTTAAATATAAATGTATATTAAGAGATTGCTAGAGCAGATATCAGGTATAATATGATAAGATATGTTGAGATGAGATGGTCATACCATTTGTGGTATTTATAGCCGAAGGTAGGTTTCCAAGGAGGTGTGGCCGGCTGCAACAGTATTCCTGTTCCACCAACAGTGGCCTACGCACGTGCCCTGCTGGTAGTTGGTGGGTAGGCAGCGGCTGATAGTGACCAGGCCTGCTGTGTACTATTCCTTTTCCACCAACTGCCGGCTATGCACGTGGTATGACAGGAGTTGGTGAGTAGGCAGCGGCTAATAGTGACATACAGTACAGGAGCATGCTGCTCGCCATACTGTTATCAATAAGCTGTCGTATCTTTAGTCAGATCTTTTGCCCATACCTCGTCAGGTACGGTACAGAAGATCTTCCCGTATCGTACGGACTGGCTTATGGGCGGGAGTATTCCCCCTCCCGCCTTTGTGCGGGATTGTCCCCGGCTTTGCTCATTCCTTCAGGTGACACTGAGTGATTGAGAGCTAAGTGCCTTGTGCGTGTAGCCTTGCTGCGCGGGTGGCCTTCCCTGATGGCTTGTATCCGAAGCTGCGGGAACAGGCGGAGTCCTTTACCATTGGGAGGCATTTCCTGCGGGAACAGCTTGCGTACTGCGCTTAAGGACGTCACGTCTCTGAGCATGGTGGGTCCTGCGGATCCAGTTGGTTTCTGCGCAGACGTCCCTCTTCAAGGTGAGTCTTGCGGGTCCAACTGGGCTCTGCTGGGACCTACCTCTTCAGTTGGTTAATTGACGAATAGACTTGGAGCTGGTCTAGTAAAAGATGGGCTTGATGCTTGGAATGGCTAAAGAGCTTCGAAGTTAGGCTTAAAGAGTTTATATGGCTAACTCGTTTTACATATTTATCTTCATAAAAGAAAATATATGTTTAGGGTTGTTCTATTTCAAATGATTACCTTCTCGCTTGTATAATCTTCTTGCTCGTCGTCTTGCTTCGCTTTGGTCTTCATATGCTTCTCTAGGATTTTTATCTTTGTTTGATTAGTGAATCGCCTTTGCTTAATTTTGTTGAAACCTTTTGCCGATATTTTTTAGTTTGTATTGTTCTTGTTTTGATTGTTCATGGCATTATTTGAGTAATTCTAAATTTGTACATCTGATTTGGACTTAAAAGAAATCTAAATTCTGTTTATGACATGTGACATGTTTTATCAATTTTATGATTTTATCATGAACACTAAAATTGATAAATGTATAATGGTTGGCCTGCCTCACTACAATGCGCACAGCCAGCGTATTTTAGCACAGCCATATTAATATAATATTCCAGAATGAGCAAGAAAACGACAAAAAACACATTCGTGGCCAACGAGAATCCAAACTAAATTTTCCAAAAACATCGAGTAGATAAGACTAACAAAATAACTAACTTCAACCATATTCATCAAACATTGTTTTTCTCAAATTCTCCGAATTATTAAAATTAAAATTTAAAACCATGACATCTTCATCTCTCCACTGGCAGTTTTCTCAGGTCTTCGGCGAACGTAGTTCCGATGAAGCGATCGAAAACAGTAAGAAATTGTGTTGAATTTCATCTTTGTGTTTAAGTTGATTAAAGATTATATATTTAGAAATTCAAGTTTTGATTCATATAATCAGAATTCATTGTTACATAGTCTATATATATCTTCTGACACGACACATTGTTACATCACTCACTTTCACTAAGGTTACACCGGCAGTATAACTTTTACTTACCGGTATCATTTTAAATAAAATATTGGAATCCATTGATTTTGAAAATTTAATTAAAAATTTATTTTAGTAATGAATATTTTTTAATAATATATAAATATTTTTATAATTACTAAGAAACATTATTAATATATAGGCCAATAATATTCCATATGCAAATTACAAAAACAAAGCTCAAAGTATGGCCAACCTAATTAACATTCTTAAACATAATACCTAAATAATATTATACGACATATGAAAATTTACTGTGAAAAATGTTATATGACCTCTGCCACAACATAGCATTTGTCACATTAGTCATTTTTCGTTTGGTTGTAAGGGTTGTAAAAGTATAACTTTTGGAGGCCATCTTAAACAATATTTGTATAATAGCTCGTATAAACCTTTATTTATTTTTGTGTGGGTCCATATAAACCTTTTTCAGCGTATCATACGGGTCGTATAATCTTAAATGGCGTATGTAGAAAATGTTATGCGGCCCGTATAATCTGTTAGTGATGTGTGTATAGACTATAGTATGTCAGTTTTGTGTTTATAGCCTAGACCTTCAAGTTTTATCAATATTTTTTATGTTAAAGTTGTTAGTCTTCTTTAATTAGGTGATGTGATATCCGCCATTGAATTTGACAAAACTGGTGATTATCTTGCTGTTGGTGATCGAGGAGGACGCATTGTCATTTTCGAAAAGGAGACTGGTAAACATGTGCGAACTACGTTCTTATATCTCATTTTCTTGTCAAGAACCAAACTTTAATAAGTTTTGCTTCTTTTCATAATGTATTTAGTTCATGTTTTAATCATACTGCTCGTGTTATTATACTCGTAGGTGATAAGTAAGCAAAGTTATCAAAATGATTTAAACAGGTCGGATGTTTCTTTACTGCAACATCCTGAGTATCGATACAAGACCGAATTCCAGAGTCATGAGCCCGAGGTGTGTAATGCCTTAATATTGTTATTATTGTTACATGTATGAAAATGATAAGAACATTTTAATATATTTGACTTTGAAACTATTTATAGCAGTGTTATAACTTGTTTCACAGTTTGATTATTTAAAAAGTGTTGACATTGAAGAGAAGATTAACAAGTTGAAATGGTGCACTGTGTTTAACGGATCACTCTTTATACTTTCAACCAACGACAAAACCATCAAACTTTGGAAGGTATAATTTTCTCAAGATTTTACCTTTTTCGTATGTAAAAACGAGTATAACTTCAAAACGAAAGTCGCTTAAAATGATATGATCGGTCAAAAAACAAGACAAATTGTGTTCAAGGTCAACCCGACCCGATGTGGTTCAACCCAAAAACTTTGCAGTAGGAGAGTGAGTTGGTTTTGGGCTCAAACCGAACCTAAAGTCAACAACTCAATTTTTGAAAACCATTTGATTTTGGTTTTCACAATGAGGGTTGGGTTCAGTTCAGTTTCAATTTTACCATTTGAGCTTGAAATGTTTGGGCCGTAAAAAAGGGCCCAAAATAATGAATTTGGACCTAAAACTTTGGTTTTTTTTTTTTTTTAGTTAATGATTATTTGTTTATTACACATGTTGATTTTATTAATTATTTATTGGCTATACCGTTTATTAATCTCTAATAAATGATATAAGTTTTTATTTATTTATTTATTTATATTTTTGTGGGGGGGGGGGGATGTTTCGGTGTTTAAGGTATTTGGTTGATAGTAAAACTAAAACCGAACCAAAAATTCAGTTTAAAAAAACTTAAAACCAAACGGCGGTTTTTATTAGGTTTGGTTTTCGGTTTAGTGCACGCCCCTACATTACAGTTGCGAGTAAAGGTAAACTTAGCGATGCTAAATGCTAATATACATATTTCATGTTTCTAAAGCCAGGTTAAGGAGCGAAAAGTCAAGAAAGTCAAAGAAATGGACGTCAATCCACACGTCTCTTCAGAAAGTTCGCTTTTGTCCGAAAGTAGTTTTATAAAAGGAGAATCTAAATCATCGATTTCCAACGGTCATCAGCTAGAACGGACTGATAATAAGGGGACAAATGTCACACCTTCTAATGTAAGCATATTATGCTTATCTTAAAATGAACTAATATCATTATTTATAAATTTTCAACTTGAAATATGGTAGAAACTAATACATTATTAATCACATTTTTGTTTAGGGGCAAAATGTCTCGGATGCTGCATTTGCGAGATGTCGAAAGATGTATGCGCATGCTCATGATTATAATATCAACTCTGTTTCAATAAATAGGTAACTATGTATTCTAATTTACATTTTATCCTAATTTATGTTTATTGATTAATAGTTTAATACTCAATATATAGCATAAAGATGTATGCACATGCCCATATTTGTAACACTTTATTTTGTGACATTTAATTGTCGATACGACGTTGGTGAACCTTGTATAGTGATGGAGAAACGTTTGTTTCTGCGGATGACCTTAGAATAAACTTATGGAATCTCGAGGTTAGTGATCAATGTTTCAATATTATTGACACAAAGCCGTCAAATATGGATGATCTTACAGGTGAGTAACATGTTAATATAGATTATAGGTTCTTTCTTCACGTAGTTAACAATCTTTACGTTTACAGTTTATTTAACCTTAAGTTGTTATGTTTATTTAACAAACAGAGGTGATAACATCAGCTGAGTTTCACCCACTGCATTGTAACTTGCTCGCTTATAGTAGTTCAAGGGGTTTTATTCGGTTAGTAGATATGAGACAATCAGCATTATGCGACCGTAGTGCTACAATGTATGTCGTTTTTGGTCATCTTATTTATTAGTTTATTTAATAATCACATTTTATCAAACACTTTAAAATATATAATTATTTTGTCATTGCAACTCAGTTTGCAGGATGCTGATACCCGAGGGCCAAAAACCTTTTTTACAGAAATCGTCGCATCAATCTCTAGTATTAAGTTTGCACCAGACGGAAGACACGTTTTAAGTCGTGACTACCTAAATTTAAAGGTCTTTTGTTTTATTATATTTTACAATTTGTTAACTGTTATGATTGTAATTATGGATGTATTTTTTCAGCTATGGGATATACGAATGTCGAATTCGCCAGTTGTCACGTATAAGATTCATGAGCATCTTCAACCAAAGGTCAAATATCATTCATGAAATTATTTTTTTATCATAAATTTAATTTGCTTATTTTTGTGTTTTTTGTACAGTTATGTGACTTGTATAATAACGATGCCATATTTGATAAGTTTGATTGTTGCATTAGTGGAGACGGGACTCACTTTGCAACCGGATCATATAGGTAAGTCCACTATCAATTCGGGTTATTAATATCCTTAACGGGTCAAACTGGTAAAATAAAAAAAAAGTAAGCTAAAAAGGAAATGGGTCAAACGGGTCAAAAATCATTCAAAGTGCATATTATGATAAAAATTGTTTGTAAACATATTTGACTCAATATTATAAATCATTTTGATCGGTCAACTCATGCAGCTCTATGCACTTGTTATTTGAATTAGCAATCATATGAGAATATTCCGTCATGGAGTTGGAAGCGAAGAAGGAGCTACGGTGGAAGCTAGAAGAAACTCTAACCGGTATCTTACAATAAGAAAATGATAATACAAAAAAGTGTAATGAGTCGGTCAAACCAGGCCCGTTTGACCAAACCTGTTTTCACTATATTCGTTTTTATTGTTGGCTGCAGAAAGCAACCGCAACAAGCAGCTTCAAGGCGTAGAAGATCATCCCTGAGCAACTTGGCACGTGGACTATACCGACAAGGTTATGATTATTACGTGTTAGTTGTTCATCGTATTATTAGAACTTTATTAATATGTTTATAAGTTTTGGTTTTCTTCTACTTTGTTTTGCAGGGAATGATATTTCAGACGCGGGAGCTGATGAATTTTCGTGCGATTTTAAGGCAAAGTTACTGCATTTAGCGTGGCACCCGAAGACCAATTTGATCGCGTGCTCAGCTGGGAATAGTTTGTTCATGTACTATGCATAAGATCAAACAAATATAAGTATGATCAAGAAAAGGATGAGGAGATGCATGGACATTATAGAAATCATAATGATTTTGTTATTTTTGGACATTACAATAACCTTCATTTATTTGTATAATTGGTGCAAATTTGTTGGTCTAAGCATTTTGACTTCCACACTTAGTGAATTTTCAGTGTCAGAGACTCACAAGTGATCTAGCCCGTTGATCTTACTATTTTACTATTTTAATGGTTGACTATTAAACGTTGATAAAATTTTAAAATAATAAAAAGATAAAAATAACTGAAAGGACAAATAAATAAGTAGCCTTCACCGATAGTTTTTATATGCTTATTCTTTTTAACTCGTAAAATGAAATCAGGAATCTATTATCTGAATTTGAGTATAGTACTGTTATATTTTAAGTTGTTGATCATAATAGTACGTCTATATTAGTGTCTTAAAACAGTTATAGTTGATCATAAAACAGTTATAGTGTCTTTTGAGTTATCCAATTACAGTGGTACATTAACACGATCAAAACGAGAGAGAATCGAGAAACGTAAAGAACTAGGTCGCAACCGATCAATGATCTCGCTATTAAGTTTTCAGTCCACCTTGATCAAAACTAAAACAGTTTTAATTATGCCAAACTTTCAATTAAAATCAGCCCATTTTTAAAAGTAGCATCAACAATATCCGTGTAAAAAATGGTTATTAAATCTCAAAAGACTGAGAATCAAAAACTCAAATACAATGTATTTCAACATACAAAATCCACCTTTTTTTTTCTGCTTATAATCCTCAAGACTGATGATATGAACTCCAATTCAAATTCGGGTTTCCTACCTCTTGCCTCAAATCAAATCTGCCCTATTCCAAAACATTACACCGATAAAAAACAGACCAAAACGAAATCAAAATCCCGTCTTCCAAACACTAGATGAAGTTGGCCCGTTTCAGAAACCTGATCAGTTTGCAATAATAAGGCCATATTGATTCAATGTAGTCCAAATACTTGTCGGTTATCCATTCTTGAACTTGGTTCCATATTTCTTTGTATCGTAAGTTCTTAAAATCCACCACGGGTTGCCAGAAACGAGCGTGTATGGTTTCTTTGAGCTTTCCACTAATGACATAATTGTAATAAGTGGGTATGTTTTTGACCAATTTGACCGATTGCTTGAAGCTGTAAACGTAGAGTAAGCATAACCCTTGAACGATTTTGATGTACAGTGCGAGAAGCAGGGGCCCGAATATCCATAAAGGTGTCAGCTCCTTTGCCACCTCCGGTCCGTATTTTATGTTGACTGCTAGGTACAGGGGTATGCTGCAAATTAAGTTTCACAAAGAAATGAAATAATGAGACGTGAGAAAGCTTCAAGTTAACCAGAAAGATATGTAAAATATAAAAGACGGTTTTCAAGGTTTTATATGAAGGAAATAATCAAATATAGTTGGAAATAAATTGTTAATCATGACGATAATTCATTAGTCACAAGAGTAGAGTAGCTCGTGTTGGTTCAACCCAAGTAGGGGTGTAAAGAAGCCAATCTGCTCGTGAGCCACTCAAGATTGGCGCAGAAAAAGCTCAAATCGAACCAAGCTTAAATGAGCTCGAGCCCAAGCCTAAAATAAATTCATTTAATAAACGAGCCGCAGCCTCACTTACAATGAGCCAATATTTACATAATAATAACTATATACAAAATTATGATAAAAGGAGAGACTAAATATTTTATCTTTTGTTACAAATAAAGATTATAATTGTAAACATATAAAATTATATTTATTAAGATAATAAAAAATAATTATACGTGCGTATATATATAAGTAAAACAAATAAAACAAGCCAAGCTTGAGCTTGAAAAACTAAACGCGAGCAGAGCTCATGCTTTAGAAATAGAGCTCGAAAAAGGATACAGGTAATGAAGGCAAAAGTCACTTGAGTTTTATTTGTTATGCATAAAACCTATCAACTTATTCAACTCATTTGATTATTATCAGAATAATATAACTTTTGTGATCATATTAACACACTTTTACATAAATAAATTTTGTTACAGATAAAAGCAAGAAACTAATTGTGATGTCTAGGTCAACATTTTTTATACAGCTCCAAAAGTCAACCCAAGTCAAGCTCAAAAAACGATAAGGTAAAGGTAACAGTAAGTATGACTTACAATATCATTGCAGGTATCTTTATTGCAGGATCCAGACCCGCAAAACTAGCCCAAACAGATTTCAAAATCACACTTCTGCCACTGTTCTGGATCTTACAATCCGTTTCCACCATTTCATTTGAAGGCGTTCCCTCCTCTAATTCTCCGTCTGTTATTTCACTTTGTGAAGAAGGTGTGCGTAACAAAGTTAACCAACTTTTAAATAGTTGTATGGCTTGAGATCCTGCAGTAGTCTCAGCCATATTAGAAGCAGGGATGGGGGTAGCATGATTGTTCTTCACTTTTGATGACTCAGCAAATGTTTCATTTCGATCCTTTGGCACATAGGAAAGTTTGACTGCATTCTTTGATGACTTTGACCCTTTCTCTCGGCTTCCTGAGTCATCGTTCTGAACATTACCTTTAAAAGATGATATTTCAAATGGTTTCCTCTTAGATAGAGGTGCCTTTACACTGTTTTTAAATGAACTAGTTAGTTTACAAAATAAGAAAGAGCACAAGCAAAAAGTAAATCATCATTTTTGCATCTAGGTTAATTATTAGATTTAGTTCATGCTATGTTCTATCTCTAACCAAACAAGATGTAAATATTAGTTTTAGAGGATACAGAGTCTGCCTGTAAACAAACCGAACAAACACAAACATAACCGAACAAATCAGACAAATGGGTTTTCTTGTTCATGTTCGTTTGTTAAGAAAATGAGGGTGCTCATATTCGTTTGTTAGTATATGCGAACATAAACGAACAGACATGACTGAATAATATAGATGAACGAATAAAAGCAAACGCCGATTAAAAGTTATCATGGACATAAATATGTTGGGCCTAAAAATTTATAAAAGTAAACTAAATTGTAATGGGCCTAAAAAAGTTACTTTGTGAACAAATGAACATAATCAAAAGTAAAATTACAAACATAAATGAATGTAAAAGAATGGAGAGAAACAATCATAAACAAACAATTAGTCGTTCACAAACATAAATGTACAAACAAGAAATGTGTTCATGTTCATTCGTTTAACTAATTGAACAAAAATTAATTCATGTTCGTTTAAACATAAACGAACTTCTCACCAAACAGTTCACAAACAATTCACTGAACTTTCGGTTCGTTTGCAGGCTAATTACAGACCAAAGTCACCTGAATGCATAAAACCTCCTAAATAATTTGATTCAACTATTATGTTATTACTGAAATTATACTATTTTGTAATCAAATATCACAGCCTAACAATTCATGTATTTCCATATAAGTTTTGATGGACCAGTGACCATATTTTATATGCATTTTGAGTCGTTTAAACCACCTGTAAGTAGTCAATTCTTAACTTTAAATTCAATTCAATACCAGACAAGGCTTCCCTTGTAAATATGATGCATTTTAAGTGTTAAAACTTTAAAAGTTGAAAATATAGAAAAATATAGACAAGTACTTACCATAAACAAGATCTATGCTTCAAGAAAATAATATCTGTCCTAACAGCTGGAAATGCTACTAAAAAGTTCTTTGATTCAATACCCTTCTTCAAAGATAAAGGTCTTGGAATAGCATATGAACCCTTCAAAATTAAAATATATAAAAATTCATCATAAAAATATAAACAGAAACATTTGATAAGAACTCAACTGTTAACATGCTAGCACTGTTTGCAAGTGCGTTAATACACACCCAAAGATGACTTTCTAACCGACAAAAGAATTTAATTTACAAAAAGATGATGCCTTAAAAAGGTTGCACAATTACAAAATATGATGAAAACTATTGTGCGATAATAGTAGCTTTCATGACTCACCCTGTCAAATAAAAAAACATAGTCGGAACTTTTGATATAGCTGCCAGCCATTACTTCAAGTTTATAATAATATAAAAAATATAAACAGGATTTGACTGAAACGTCAATGTTTTAATTTACTTTTATGAGCAAATTTTTTATAAAGGGATGACCAAAAAGGTTAAAACAGGTGACCAAACATAAAATCACAACTCTAAAAAAAATATGTTCTTCATCAATAAATCCACTCATGCATTAACTCCTAAACTCAATAAATGCAGACAATTACCTGAACCTGGTGGGTTACTAATGCCATCATCCCTTTGTAAAGCACCCTATCATTTATTATGCAGCATCATACATAGCACCTGAAAATGCAACACTTGATTAACATCAGTTAACCAAATCCACAACTAACCATCGTTCAGATGCATACTCAATAAAACACAATATTCTACCATAAATCACCAATCCAATCAAACAAAATTCCACTTTCCCCAAATTCAAATTCACCCAAAATCCAAACAAATACACAAAACTTGTAACCTTAAGATTATCATACCATAATATGTACATAATTCTACTTGCCCTAAACTCAATCAATCAATCAATCAATCATGCCCAGTAAAATCCCACCGACAGCAAAGCTATAAGTAGGGTCTGGGGAGGGTGGGATGTAGGCACACCGTACCTCCATCCAAAGGAATGAAGAGGTGGCTTCCAGAGAGACCCTCGGCTCTAAGTACATGTGTATGAAGCAAAATAAAGGAAATCAAAGTTTAACAGTTATATACAAACTACTACTAATTATAATAATATTAATAATAAGATCACAGTTTAACAGCTATATAAAAGCTAATAATAATTATAATGATAATAATAATATATGTAAGGGAAATACCATTATGGTATGCGACCTAAATAAGTTAAGTCTAAGCCCTAAGGTATTCAGTTCTCTCTAAAAATCCCTAAACTCAAATACATACAAATTCCAAACAAAAATGCAAAAATTGTAGCTTTAAGATTATCCAAATTCCTACAAATATACAAAACTTGCAACCTCAAGATTATCATACTACTATTATGTACAAAAGTTTATCCAAAATCCAAACAAATACACAAAACTTGTAGCCTTAAGATTATCATACCATTATTGTTATGTACAAAATTATACTATCCCTAACCTCAAATTCATTCAAAATTCCAAACACACAAAATTCGTAACCTTAAGACTATCATACCATTATGTACAGAATTGTGCTTGCCCTAAACTCAAATTTATCCAAAATCCAAACAAATACACAAAACTTGTAGCCTTAAGATTATCATACCATTCTATTATTATGTACCAAATTCATCCAAATTCCAAACAAATAAGCAAAACTTGTAGCCTTAAGATTATCATACAGTAGTTATCATGTATCATATTCACACCAAATTAAATTTGTAGGCTTGAGCTTATTATCATACCATTATTATTATTATGTACATAATTAACACAATGAAAACTAACACAAAATAGCAATTCATGAATAAAATTGATCATACCGAAGCTCATAACTTGACAAATTACCAATCGCAATACCTATGAAACCTAAAACTCTTAACGATTGATACCTGTATTTATCAAAAACCGAATCGCAGCCGTACCGGATAACGAACGTTATCTAGAAAGTATCGTTAGATATGCGTACGGACGGATTATTATTATTATTATTATTAGGTTGCTTGTATGAAAAGAAATGGAAGGAAGGAAGCTTTATCTATCTATCTGTTTATTATTATCTTGTTCCAATGGAGTTGAAGATTAGGATAAAGACATACAAATGAAATGAAATGAAATGAAAATTAGGGTTTTATATCATATCATATCCCCAATTTCTTCTTCTAGGGGATAATAAAAGTGATAAGGCGGTAGGAGTAGTAGCTTGTTAATTAATTATCGTCTATCAACTTACCTTTTTTTTTTCCACTTCACTTTACCCTTACTTCGTTATTCAAAAGAAATAGTTTCACGTGATGCATAAGTCGGGCCTCGGTCGTTGATCAAAAAGTCGTTGTGGCCAATGTTTAAAAAAATGATTTTTAGGTCGTACCAGACTGGAGTCAAAATGGTATAACTGGTTGAATTGGAAGGTTTACCGGGTTAAATAGTTTCACAAGTGATCCAAATCTACATGATTACATACTAAAAAATAATTCAAAAGTTAATTAATTGTAAAAAAATAATAATACAAAAGCACTAGGTGGGTGGGTGGGTGGGTGGGGGGTTGACGGTATTGCCTCGCTAATTATAAATATGTTAAATGGTTATGGTTCAGGGTGTTTAAGCCAAAGGTGACATGAATATTCAAAAGGATCACAATAACATTAAGTAGTGACTCTGAAAAGTGAGAGATGGTCGCTTTACAGTAGTAGTAAAGGTGCTAGGTTCATCTGGTGTTGCATCATACAATGGTGATATCACAAAGGTTTTAGAGGCTAAACATATGTATAAAGCAACCCACGTCTATGTTGAACATGTCATATTCTGAGGCTTCTCTTATGGCTGAGGTTGATAGTGTCATTGGTTGCATTAAATCATTTCCTAATGGAACTTCGTGTGAGAGGGACAGTTTGAAGGCACAACATATTTTGAATGCTCTTTGTGGAGATAGGTCAGCTGTTGACGCTGATCTCGCATTTGCTATCACTGTAGTGGTTAATTTATGGTTAGGAGAGAGATGCCATTCTACCTTGGCAGTTTGTCGCGTATGCTCCTATTACACCGCTTTTAAAACTCAAAAATGGGATACGACCTATTGCATTTGGTACTATATTTAGGCTTTTGGTTTCGAAGGTTGCTATGAAAGGTGCTGGCAAACAAATGACTAAATACCTTAATGATTTTCAGGTTGAAGTTGATGTGTCAGCTGATACAGGAGCCATATTACATAACGCCAATAAGGTATTGAGTGAGTGCCGCATTAACTATATTTCGAAATGAGTCTTGGGCTAGGACTGCCCAATCAAGTATTAAAAAATAGAAACTTATTCTTCAAAATATGTCCACTTGGGTGCCAACAAGTGAACAACTTGGGATATAAGTAATAACTTTTCTTCATCTCCAAATGTTTTAAGTATGTTACAACTTTAGTTTTCAAAGTTTGAAACTTGGACATTCTTAACCTAAACTTTATATGAACTAATGAGATGTCAATATTTATATCTCATAGTCTAGTTTTTTTTCTCTCATTTAACCAGTTAAATATCCCAATATTTCAAATTCTCACTAAATGCCAGGAAACAATCTCATTACTAAAACTTTTTAATGATTGGGTTTAGGATTTAGCGTCTACAAACAACCTTGTGGGGTAATGAATAAAAAAAGTAGCTATAGCCCAACATGTAGTATTATGTAAATAATTGAGAACTTATATACTTTTTGACAGGCCCGTCTCTGAGAATGATAAAAAAATTAGGCCTCGTGTAAGATATAATTTGGGCCTCCTCCTTATGCTATAAACTCATCAATTTAATTGATTCAATTATACATCAAAATTCCACAATGCGAATACAATTGTTATAAACAAAACAAAAGTTTTATATAAAAATGATCAAACTTATTTAAGCGAATATTAAGGCTCTCAAAATGTTTTGAAAACCAGAAATTTCAAGCTAAAGGGTTACAATAAAAATATTTTACCTTTTTTGTTGTACATCGCAACAAAAAAAATAATATAATTTAAACTCTTTCTTTTCTTATTGTATAGTTATGTATATTAATATTTAATTTATTTCATCAAGTTTTAACGCCTAATTTAAGCCTTTTCTTTTATTAACCAATGTATCTTTGAAAAAATAATAAAAGATAGGTGGTATACAATTATGAAAAATAATAAAACAAAAGTAAATAATATATAATAACTTTTAAATCAAATCAAAATCACTTTCATATATACTTAACAATAATCATGTTATATACAAATTTAAACGTTAAAATAAGGAAAAATAATATGCTCTGTTAAATAAAAAGAGAAAAGACATGCAGTAATAAAAAGAGATAATATATAAAATGTCTACTCTGGCCTTTGGTACCGAGCCTATTGGGTCTAAGAAAATCCTATCTGTCACATCCCGACTACGTAATTACGGAAGCGTAATACGGGAATGTAACAGACACCTCTGGTATCAACCACATTGTTATAAAGAGAATTTACACATAATTTACATCATGTTACATTGGTTGGTACTAAGTTTAAAAACTAGGCGAAAAACGCATAACCAGTTCTCGTGGTTGCTTATTCTTTATTATATACTTGTATTTATCTACAGCGATTCGATTTCACTCTTAAAACCGAGCACGTAAGCAAATCATTCCAACTTCGGCTCACCAGATTAGCATGTTAAAACGGGTCAACTACGTCTAGTTGGTGAGTTTCAAATTTCACGAGTACGAACAAAAACTAGTATACGTGTTCGTAAAGTTCACAATACGTATGTATGTATGTATGAATGAATGTATGTATGTATGATGTTTTTATACTAAGACACAAGTGAAACCGAAACGAGCTAAAAACTCATGGCCACCCCTGCCCATGCACTCCCGTTGGCATTTAACATCCACTTTGCCCCCAAACAGGTACTATGCATAACACCGCATAGCAAAATATAACAAGTTTAAATGACATTGTGCAACTAGGTTAACATGTTCCGGCATACCCCACCTGTTAGTTGGGCTTGTCAAACCGATAGTACTATCCACACGTCACCGGCATGAAGTTAATCACTTGTGTTTGTGTAAGGCCCCGTTCCCGGTGCCCTACATTGGACTTTGGATTTCTCATCAACACAATTCTAAATATCAGAGTCAATTAAAACTTTTCGCGGAATTATAAACTTCAAACATATATTACAAAATCATTCAAATCTTTACAAATTAAACATATTTGTCTTTTAAATTAAAACATAAATCATAATAACATCATAACATTTTCCTCAAACTGCCAGTGTCTTAAGTCCAATGTCATGTGTCCTTATTCAAGCGAGCTGCCTCAACTTATTTACCTGCGTGCATACTAAAAGTCAGCTACGCTGAGTGAGTTCTAGTTAATCAAGCAACATATATTACATACACATACTTACATATATATATATATATTGGGTAAGGATCCTAAGAGAACCCTTTGCAAATTGAGAAGTTTGAGAACCATTTTGAACCACTAAAAACACCTTTAAAAAATATATTTAAAAAATCATAAAACAAAAAATAACAAAAATTTTAAAAAAGTAAAAAAACCAAAATTCTTGTGTTTATTCCGGTTTCATTAAAAAAATAAAAAATAAAAATAAAATAAAATAAAACATCGTATTATACACATATGTATAATTTTATTTAATCTTTAGTTACGTAATATACACATATGTATAATATCATTTATCTTAAATTATACACATGTGTATAAAAAATCATGTAAATGTACATATATGTATATTATACATATGTGTATATAATTTGCTAAACCGAGTTTTTTTTTCTTTTTCTTTTTTTAATGAAACCGGGATGTTAAATAAGAATTTTGGTTTTTTTTTTTTCATTTTTGTGTTTTTTGTTTATTTTATGATTTTTTTTATTTCTGGGTTTTTTGTGGTCCAAAATGGTTCTCATAGTTCTCAATTTCAGAAAAATTTTCTCATGATTCTGATCCTATATATATATATATACACACACACGTATCCGAAGATACATATTCATACTTAGCCTATTACCTTTCCTCCATACATACATACATACATACTTTCATCCATTCATGTACGTTTTAAAGAGCATCTTGCCCTATAACCTTCGCAGATATTATTAGGGTATGTTCCCTACATTCGCATATATTATTAGGGTGTGTTCCATACATTCCCAGATATTATTAGGGTCTGTTTCTTTTTTTAAAACATACATTCCATCCATCCGATAACCATACATACCTTTCCTTATATAAACATACTTTCGTACATACTCATTTTATTACGTACTTTCATACATACTTATCTCATATTAGACATAATGCACATTACTTTCCCTGACGATACGTGCAATATCCGAAGATCGTTCACGCACCGACAAGCATTCATTCATAACATTCATTCCATATTATCACATCAATCATCATAGCATACACTTACCATTTAAGGTAAGTGTATTAACATTCACATTAAGTATGCACACAGCCCCGAAAACATAACAAGGAAGTGGGGCTTAAAACTCACCCGGATCCTGTTTCTTTCTAGGTTTATAATAATACCCCTCTTTAGTTGTGCACGTCTAATTGTATAATAATTAAAAGTATCAATTAACTATTTCTAACTATATCATACTTCTAAGTTATTGTAACCCCTAGCTACGGGGGTCCGGGGGCAGCGTCCTTGGCAGCGGGGTCTAGGGGCGGCAACCCCTAGCAGGGTCCAAAGGGTAGAGCCCCTGGCTGGGGTCGAGTTCGTTATGACGAATGGTCATTCTGGATGAGCACCATTCGTTATGACGAATAGTCCCGTTCGTTATAACGAATGGCTTGATCTGAGTTTTAACGAGTGTATAGCGAATGACTAAGGCCATTCATGCTTTCATTGAGAGGGCTCGTTCGTTACAGGAGCACGTGAAAGTATCTATAACGAATGGCTCCATTCGTTGTCTCCTCATGGAGAATGAACGGGTGATGAATGAATAAGGTCATTTGTGACTCCTATAGGACGAATGAGGGCTCATTCATTACGCATGCATTCTCATTCGTTATGATTGCTTAACGAATGACCAGCGATTCGTTCAATCATGACGAATGAGCATCGGCCTTATCCAGATATTTGACTCAGGGTTTGACTCAAGGGTCAAAGTCAAGATCGATAAGAACAGAATCGGTCAACATTCATCAAATCTGCGATTATCCCTCAGTTCACGACAAAACAACACTAAAATGGTGTCATTAGGCTCGTATTTGCAGTGAACAAACCCCAAACACCCAATCATCCAAACATTCGCGTTTTAATGGTGCGATTGACCAATAAAAGAACCTACTTGTTATATTAAAAATTAACCTATCAATCGTTAACGAATTTCATTGAAAATAATTGTGTTTGATTAATCTTTATCATGAGTACCAATCTAGGAATCCTAAACGATCTGAACAAGTGTTTCGTTATAAAACATACCATTAAACGAATCGGTTTACACACGCGATCTAGACTTGATATCGGTTTTGTCTCGTTACGATGCTCTAACACTATCAAGCGCGGGTTCTCACATTCGGATCTTGGTCTGGGATAAGGAGGGTATTTGTGTGTGTTTTTTTATTAAAGGTGTAGCCTATGGTGTAGAGATGAATGAAAATGGAAAAGATTAGGGTTTAAGGGCTATTTATAGTTTATTTATCTAAATTGATACACGACACGTTAATAACAAACGAAAGTTCCTTTATTAATATTATCGAAAGTAGGATGTTACAGTTTGTGGGAACTTTCAAGTGTTAACACTTAGATAATTCACATCATAACAAGTTTTGAAGTACATAAGTATGTGTAAACATGCTTTCCACCCCAAAAGTTTGTAAAACAATTTAAAATGTGGGGTCGTGAAACTCACCTTATACTTATAGTGGTATCAGTCAGTTACACGTGTAGAATGTATAATGCCTCAACTATAGCTCGAATTGATGCGGCAGTATAAACAAGAATTAAGATCGAATCACATTGATTCAGAGAATACCTGTGATGAACTTCGAAACTCCCAAATCCCACCCAAAGGTTTAGGGAAAATGAAGAGAAAATTGATAATTATTAAAATTCAAGTCTGTCCATTCAGATTACATAACCAGCATATAAATAAAGAGTCTAATACGAAATGGGTCATGGGCCGAACACAAACCCAAAAACAAAAACATAAAAAGTGCTGAAAAAACATAAAAAAGCCCCAAACTTTATTTAGGAGGCGTTTTTGGGCTTCCCCACAGCCACAATGTGCTCATCGTCTCAAGCTTCGATTTGACTGGTAATAGGCCTGAAACAGAGCTTCGTGGGCCAAGTTATGCCCGTTTTCGTGGGCCACCTTTTATAGCGCGATCTTGGGCCTCCAAATACATAATAGCCTGGTCTTCGATACTTGGCTGTGGGGACTTTCAAGTGTTAACACTTAGATAATTCAAATCATAACAAGTTTTGAAGTACATAAGTATGTGTAAACATGCTTTTCACTCCAAAAGATTGTAAAACAGTTTAAAATGTGGGGTCGTGAAACTCACCTTATAGTGGTATCAATCAGTTACACGTGTAGAATGTATAATACCTCGACTATAGCTCGAATCCTATAATCGGTATGGTATAGTATGGTTAACACTAGTACAATAATTAAACTAAGTCGGGCTGTATATCTAGTATGGGTATGGCTGTTACGCCCAGAACATGTCAGTAGTCTTAGATTGTGACGTTGTACGTTATGAAATATTCAAAACCAGTATTGGCTCAGTTTCATTGTTTCCGTGCAAGACCAAGTTGATTGTTTACGTGATTCAGAATTAGGTAAGATCACATAAACTTAAGTAAACATACTTTTTGATAAAATTATTTGATTCATAAAAGAAATTTAAGGTTTCAGTATCTGGACTGATCGCAGGGTTCGTTTCCGTTT
Organism: Bidens hawaiensis; assembly: GCF_021521415.1. NCBI lineage: Eukaryota > Viridiplantae > Streptophyta > Magnoliopsida > Asterales > Asteraceae > Bidens > Bidens hawaiensis. The sequence continues at coordinate 48,885 of NW_027494551.1, read as the reverse complement.
TAATACGGGTTTGATTATACAAAACCTATACAATCCACCCGAATTGTCCGGAAACTCGTAAAAAGTTCGTTTTTATCAAAGTTATTCAAAACTATGATATTTGACCACTTTTGGCGTTTTGACATACCGGTTAGTTCGTTAAACATAATGCTGCCGATTTTGTTAAAACATATATAAGTTAAAATTTTAAGTTATCATAACTATTTATGTAATTATATATAAATTATGAGAATTTTTTTACAAATAAATTAAAATCTGTAGAATTTTATAAAAATATTTTCATATTTTTTTACACTTAGCTATTTATTTATAAAAGGTCATTTTATGGGTTATAATTAACCGATACATACGATAATTTTTCTAAGTGATCAAAATACTATAACATAACCCGTGTAAAATTTTCAGAACTTAATTCTTTGGCCAAAATATTATTTTGTGCATTTTTCGGCCGTTAAAACCCGATTAAAACGCAAATGCACAAACTGTACTTAAATATCTCCAAATGATCTCAAATTTTATCAATTATCTTACCATCACATTTATGATTTCCAAATAAAATTTCATAATTTTTCAAGAATTTTAAATATTTTTCATAAATAAACGCTAATAAACGGTAATAATTTCGCAAAATAATCTCCATTTATCAAAAATTACCAAATTTGAACAAGAACTTAATTTTATGATCCCTAATGTTCTTGAAAAGTTTCACAAACTAATAACGAGCACGTCACAACCTAATACTAAACAGCCCATAGACGAGGAAACTAGTAACACCTTGTCGGTTTTCGATCGGTTAAGCTTTCTGTTCGAGTTTTCGGGTCCTTGGTTAGCTATAAAAAGTATCTACAGATCAAATTCAAAAAAACCAAGATCATCAATCATCAAGTCTTGTTAATTAAGGTTTCAAACCGAACTTTTAAACCGTAAAACGTTATATCAACGTTCTAATATGTGTTTTTGGTCAAAAATCTATATGGTTCTGATTTGTAAACATGTTTAAGATCAAAACATGATTTTAGGTTATTTTAATAGGTTTTGGATGGTTAAACATGATTATCACTAATCAAGACATGTTTATAGGATTATAATTTGATTAAAACATGATCAAAAGTTCATAAAAATTAGGTTTTACCTTAAAGTTTTTTGTAGGGATATGAAGAACAAGGTCGGGATATAGAAAACATCATAAAACATTTTCTTTTCACCAGTCTTACTTACCACAGTCACATTACCTTTACCTTTGATTTCGATCTCGGATCCGTCACCAAACTTCACTTGACCCGAAACTTGTTCATCTAAGGTAGTGAAGAATTCTTTCTTTCCTGACATATGATGACTTGCACCATTGTCTAAGTACCATGTACCTTCATTCTTTTCATCCTTTTCAAACACACCAGGAATAACCCTTTCTTCATTTAAACTTACTTTCTTTATTGAACCAACTGCCATGAACAAAGAAGGATCCAACAGCAGATTGGAAAATATTAACATTGATGCACCGGAAAACAGTGTCAATACTGACAAGATTCATATCGCAAAGCTAAACGGACTAAATATCACAAACTCGAAGATAAGAACAGGCGACGATTGTATATCTTTTGGAAAAAGAAGCATGAACATTTATATTGAGAGAGTGTCGTGTGGACCGGGGCATGGGTTCAATATTGGAAGTTTAGGCAAATTCCCAAATGAAGAGCCATTAGAAGGAATGTTTTTGAAGAATTTCACCGTCACGGAAGCCGTAAATGGAGTTCGGTTTAAGAGTTGGCCTAATTCTCACCTTGGAATCGTTAGAGACATCCGTTTTGAAGATATCATCATCAACAATGAGAAAGACCCTATGATTATCGATGGAGAATATTCTCTAAAAAAGCATACACGGTATGTATTATACATTTTTTTAACACGTAATTTTTTTATTCCACCTTTCACCAATTCACCACATGTCCAGTGAGACTATAACACATAACCATTTAGTTGTAAGGCATAACCATTTGCCACTAAACCAAGCTAGTGGTTGCACGGTATTATACGTGATGAGGTGTTTGTGATTGTTTGTTTATCGCGTGTTGAAATAAGTAGTCTGGTATAACCAACTTCAAATTGCTCACTCAAAACAATAAATTTGCTCACGCAAGTGATTAGGCCTAAATACTCTAGATTAGTAGATGGTTTTGGATTAGGAGGTGTTCGTGGAAGTTCTTTTGCTTCTAGGCAGTGCGCAACAAACGAACTCCATAAAGTTCGATGAAAAATTGTAAGCGATGGATTAAGTTTTGTTGTCACCCAAAAACTTGCATGAGTTCGTTTGCATGGGTGGCACACTTGCTAGAAGTATAAGAACTTTCGATAGACCCACTAAAGTACCCAAGGTCGGCTATGAGGCAACGCCGGGTGGTCGAACGACACCCCGATAGGCCAATTTTTTTTAAATTTATATATTTTTTGAAAAACAAAATATGTATTCTTTATATTTAAACCCAATTATTTAACTAATTTAAGGCCCATTTTTTTCCGTCTTCAGTTCAATACTTTTTCATGATTCTTGGAAACGCCCCTGAAAGTACCTACATGTATCCTAAACCACCTACTAATATAAATGTTCTACTAAAGTCCAATTAATAAGTACTCCACTGATTTAAAAGTATTGAGCTAATTTTAATTCTTGTGATTACCAGAAAGGCGCTCCTTCAAAAGTGAAGTTCACGAACGTTAGCTTTAGGAGGATCAGGGGAACATCTTCATCTAAGGTCGCGGTGAAGCTTATTTGCAGCGCAGATATACCGTGCGAAAATGTGGAGGTGGCTAATATCAACTTCAGATTCAATGAAGAACCGGCCAACTCCCGGTGTACTAATGCCAAGACTAAAGTTACCCGTCAAAATGTCCTCGGAGGTTGTGTAGCCTAAATCCATAGATAATAAATGTCCATTACAAAATATTTAAACCCCATATCACATATTATTGTTGTTTTATCTCATACTATTTGTATTTTAATTTTGAACTTACTATTCGCATGGTATTGTAGCAACATTAAAGTAATATGTGTGTGCTTTACAATTATGATTTTTGTTTTTGAAATTTTTAACATAGGTGAACTAGTATCAAATCGAATTTATTCGAAATCAATTCGTATTCGATTCGAATTCAAGTTTCAAATACGAATTGAATCAAGTTTCTAATATGATATGTAATACAAATTCGAATCGAATTGTTCAACTTTTATTCGAATACGAATATTAGCAAAAATTTAAATTAGTTGGATTATTCGATTCGATAAACACCCCTACCAGCACCGTGTTTTAATTCTAACCGATGGAGCCAGGTGCACAAACCGGGGTATTTTGTAGGAACATGGACCAATTACGAACCCGTTTCGGGTATGGTTAACAAAAATTAATACCGGGTCATGTAGGGACCAGTTCCAGGTATATTCGGGTATTTGACCGGGTTTTTTCAGGTTTCGGATTGGGTTGGGTCAGGTTTTGACCGGGTAAATGTGGACCCCGTTCCAGCGGATCCGGGGAGAAACCGAATACTAGTTTGTACATGTGGATCGGGTACAGGTAGGAACCAGTTTTCGGTCATGTTCATAACCGGATATTTTGTGCACTTTAAGGTGGAAGTATGTTTAGGCTAAGGCCTTTGGGTTGGGCAACGATGAAAATGGTCTGGTCGAGTTTTCATAAGAAATTTATTTATATATTTATTTTGTCTATTTATAAAAAAATATCAAATAAATTAAGTTAAAAGGTTGTGAGCACTTTGAATACTTTTCTTGATAGTTCTTATTTTTTTAACCTCGATGATGTATTCAATATTCTAGTTCTATATTTTTAGTATCTTAAATGTTCAGTTCGATGAAATTCAATATAATTAAAATTTATATTATGTTTTGTTTGATTATTTTGTAATTTGTTAGGATATGAATATGAATTCAAAGAATATCATATTTTGTTGTAGAATAAATGCATATTAAGATTGAATCCGAACTGAAATAAATTCTCAGATTTTTTAGTCATCACTGGCGTGTCGTTGTTGCTCACAGTCATCAACAACTCAATAACCACCCTTATTGTTGCCATCAACCATGCAACCATCGCAACTACCGCCAACACTACTATTTGCTCACCATTACTTACAGCCGTCTCAAATAATGCTACCCTCAATGTTGTCACGTCCTCACCGCCACCCCTACCAAGCCACCATTACCCTCATACCATGTACTCATTCCAACCTTTTTTTTTACCAAAATAACAAACCAATCATATTACAAATGTTACTTCAAATTTCAATTGCTTTGAAATATCAATTCCTAATATTATCCTTTTAATTTCTAATTCTTAAAAGAAGAAAAGATTGAGTTGTCTATTAAGTTCCAACTAAATAAAAACATTAAATCAAAACACGTTTAACACGCAATGCTTTATAATACCGAAAAGATCAAAACATTAAATATAAGTTCCAAGTACCAGAAAATATCAAGAGGCAAAAACATATGCTACAAACACACGTTTAACACGCAATGTTTTGCAAAAAACGAAATTTTTTAGTGTGAAATTTCGAAGATAGGCCATAAGGCCTCACATTTTCTCTTTCCGTCATGTGGATAATTATCAGTTATACATTAGAAAAAACAAGCATAAAACATAATTACTCACTTCACTATATTAAATACACCGTATCATTTGATTTTAAACATTGTTTCATAATATAAGTTCAACTTACAACACAAATTGGGTTGACCCTAGGACTATAAATGAACCACGTGTTCGGTGAGTCATTCGGCAAGAAGCTCGTTATGTTCTTTTATTAATAAACGAAAGAGCATGAAGATAACTCTTTTTTTCCATTTAGTTAAACAAACAAACATGAAAACGTCTCGTTTGTTTATTCATGTTTGTGAACGTGCCTTAAGGTTGTTTGCTTACGTCAATTTATATTCGTTACTTTACGTTTGTTTTTATGCATTCATTTAAATTGTTAGGGCCATTAGAAATTAGTCTAGTTTTATCTATTCAAAATCTCATCTATTAAAATTCAGTCTAGTTTTATTAAATTTAATTCAGTCTAGTTTTATTAAATTTTTGGGCCAAACGGAATGACATATTAATATTCCAGATTATTTTTAACTGGTGGTTGCTAAGTTATGTTCGCCTAAATTCGTTCACCTATTTTCAGTTACATTAGTTAGTTTATGTTCATGAACCCTTCATTTATACTATTAACGAACAAACATTAATTCATTTTCTTAACGAGCAAATGCCAACAAGAAAACCCATTTCGTTTAACTGTTCGTAGTCTAACTTATATTCTTCTTAGTCTTAACCTTTCTTCTCATTTAACTAGTTAAATATCCCAATATTTCAAATACTCACTAAATGCCAAGAAACAATCTCATTGCTAGAACTTCTTAATGATCAGGTTTAGGATTTAGCGTCCACAGACAACTTTGTGAGGTAAAGGGAAAAAAAGTAACTACAACCTAACATGTAGTATGTAAATAATTGAGAACTTATATACTTTTTGAGTAATAGACTATGCTAATGTTGTATCTTTCACATACAAGTACATAAAAAATAAAAAAATAAATTGTTATCCCTTACCTAAGTTGCCATGTTTATACCAAAATATGCCTAAAGACAAATAGAGATGTATTAAACATACTAATCATCTAGTGATTAAACCACCTTCATGTTTTCGGTCAGGCTGTTCGGGTTTTTGACTAGGAAAAAAGTGACCCGATAACTAACCTCGGTTGATCGGGTTCGGGTTAGTTTAGTTCGGTTTTCGGGTTTAAATGCAAAATGAAAAAACAAATACTTTTACTCAAAAAACATCATCATTTTAATACATAAATATCATTTAAAATCAAACATATATCCTCACTGTCACTTGTGGCCTAGTGGTAGGAAAACTTAGGTTTTTTAGTGGAGAATCAAGTTCGATACTCACTTATGTCATTTTTGGTGGAATATGTCAGTGAAGAATATCAGCTAGGCCTTGCGAGGTTGTCAGTTCGAATCCCGAGCCCACCCAAGTTTTTGCCACCGCGTGTTACGTCAGAGAATTATGCTCTTGTGGCGATCGGCGGTATGGTTTTTAGGGGGAACGCCCAAGCCGAACTCATAAGCCAAAGTGAGCCCAGTTAAGACAACATAGTCAGGACAGAGTGTGACAACAATCTAGGTTGTCCAAAGTTGAGGAGTGCAGTGGCTTAACGTACAAGAAAGTCGTCGTTCTAAAAAATATCAAATTCAAACATCATATGATAAATATAGTATTCTAATGTTCAAGAATCTCAAAACTTACTATAAAACACAAGATTTTAAATACCAAATACTCCAAAACCAATACACATCCATAACGAAAAAGACAATAAATGCTTGCGTTGTTTTCGGCTTTAGTGTTTCGAGTTTTTTAGGTTTTTTTGAGACCGATATCTGACCCATTTAAGATTTGGATTAGTCAGATTCGGGTTATTCGAGTATTCTCTAATTCGGGTTTTGTCTGGGTTCGGTTTTCGGTTACCATTAAAAACACACCCATAGGTTGATTATTAGGTTTGTAAACTAACCGAACGTCCAACGAACGTCTGTTTGACAAGAAGTTTGTTTTTGTTCTTCCGTTTAATAAACAAACCCAACATGAACAAAAATTTTTCGTTCATTCAATAGTGTTCGTGAACGTCCGGTAGTGATTATTCTTTTGAAATTAATATGTAATTGTTTATGTTCGTTTGTTCATTAGAGTCGTTTTTCTATTTTTGTCCATTAGCGCCCGTTAGTGTCATTTTATCTCTATGATGCACGGAAACGGCAAGCATGGACGAGTCCCTGTCCCGGGGACGACATGGGGACAGATACGCCGAAGAAATGTTTCCCGACCGCTTTTGAAAACCGGGGACCATTTGTAATACGTTTTCGGGCTTAGGTACGGATTAATAAAGGTTTCAGAAACGTTTCTTGCGACCTATAGCGAATTCCAGCGGTAAAGCAACTGTAACTGCCGGATTTCACAGGAAGAAGAAGGAGACGAAGAATGCGGCTGTAACTTGTGAAATAAAATAACAGCCTTTAGGTTTTAAGGTTTAAACACGTTTATTTTTTTTTTAACATTTAACCCCTTTGTTTTTCACTTATTTGTATCTAGTCCCTAAAACTTTTAAACTTTTACATAAAAGTGTGTTTTCTCCAATCTAGTTTCTCTAGGTTTGTGTATTTCATTTATCACCCTAAGTTTTAAAGTAACGTATTCCATTCTTAAACAATATATATCTATTTTGAAATATGTCTAATATATTTGTATATATATATATATATATATATATATATATATATATATATATATATATATATATATATATATATATATATTTTGCAGTACCCTTGCCGTACCCGTATCTTGGATTTTTGATTTTTCCCGTTTCCCGTACCTGTAACGTCCCCGTATCCTGGTCTCGTACCCGTTTCCATGCTACTTAGGTTTGTCCATTAACTCCGTTAGTGTTCGTTTGTCCATTAACATCTGTTTACATTATTAATGAACGAACACAAACTTAATTTCTTAACGGATGGACACAAAACACGAATTTTCGTTCGGTAAATTATTCGTGAACCATCCATTTATCCAACAAAAGTTTAACAGACAAACACAAACAAGATCTCGTCCCGATTCAATTCGGTCCGTTTACATCTCTCTATTAATCAAACCCCCCATTTGAAAAACCAAAATAAAAGAGCCAATTTTAAGAGCGCACCATTTTAAACTTCATCTCTCTCTCTCTCTCTTCATCGATGCAAAGTGGTATAAGACCAGGAGATCGTAAAATCAAAGACAAAATGGCGGAAATTAGAATGATTTGCGGTAAAGAAATCGAGATTCAGCAAACCAAGTTCAAAAACGCAGAGCTTTCGCTACAAAAAACCCTTCAACCAATCAATTCAACCGCACAAGAAACAGTCTTGAATGAAGGTATGGGTTTTGTGTTACAAACCCTAAATTTAAACTCCAATTGGGTTTTTTTTAGGGGGGTTTAATTGGTGTATGCGCTTTGTTAAAACTTAAAAGTTAAAACCTAGGGTTTTGGTAGTCAAACTCAATGTTATAGAACTAGTTACGCTCTAGTCGGGCGGGGGGCGGTGGGGTACAGATTAGCGATTAATAGGTGGTTGGTTTTTAAAAAAGTGCACTTTAAGCGCACCGAAGCTTAGGCAAAGGCGCGCGGAAAAATGCGCATTAGAGGCGCACGCTTTTTGTACATCGGTCGTTTTTGTGATTCATAATGTTGTACCACATGCTTTATAGGTTGTATGTATCAGTCATTGTATATACTGATTCCTGGTAGGGGATGCTAAAAACCTATGAAATAAATAAAACAGTTTATATGAAGAAATTGTGCCTCGCGTAGGGAAATTGGATATCCCACGTCGCTTTTGTGAGCTTTTCGCTTTTTAAAACCAGGAATAGGGATTAATCGGATTGGAATTTTATATGTAATTTTTCAAAATTACACACAGTTTTTATATAAAATTTCAAATTCATTATAATTTTTAAGTACTTTTTGACTAATTGTTTACCAATTTTGACTGAATTCACTGATTTGGCCCGACTTTGAACTACTGATTATAGGGTCCGATTACATGAAATTGAAACGGTAAGCCAATGATTATTTATAGTTGCTGACTAATTACAAATTTTACAACATTGGTCAAACTTTGTATCTAATATCACAAATCAAACAACAACTTATAATCTTAGTTAAATTTGCACCTCTGCAACATTTGGAAAGTGATTTCTAATTTTAAAGCAAAATTACACGTTTTTCTGGATTGAATATACTTGAGTGAAGAACAACCATAACGTTGGTATATAATTTGGTTATTTCAGGAAAGATAGGGACGCTTAAAGCTCAACTGAGGGCGGTTGAGGATGACTTGGTGAAAGCTATTGCTGGTAATCTTTATGACTTTATTATACTTCTTATTATGTTATGATTGTTATCCATGTCAACATGAAAAGTAACAAGTTTACATCAACTTATATGTGTTTCCTTTTGCCAATGGATGCGCAGCAAAGACTCGAAAAGAGTCACAAAAGATGGCTATTGCAGATTCCATTTCTGATGCAAAAGCTAGAGTTGAAGAACTTAAAAAAATTGTGGTCGACCAGAGGACCCGAAAAGAGCAATATGCAGAAATCATATCACACCAATCTGAAGGTATTCTATGTTTCCCTTTATATTGTTCATTTACTGCATAAGTGTCCAGAAATCAACTAAATATTTTTTTCGTTTTTGTTTTTGTTAAAAGCTCTGAAAGAATGTGAGGAAAAACACGAGCAAGATGCAGGACGTAGAGAAGAAATAGAGGAGGCAATTTCATGGTACAATAAGGTGCTCGGCTTCAGAATTGAAAGGGGACGTGGTAAATAACTTTGTTTTTTAACAGAAATATTATCGCGAAAAATGAAAAATCTTACTTCTGATATTATTCTTTCAGGAATAAAATTTATATTCACAAATATAAATATGAAGAAACCAGATGAGGAGTATTTTTTCACCATTCGCCTCGAGAATGATAGTTATTGTTGTAAGTAATACCACTTGCTTATTTTTTAGCTTTGATTACGGTTTATATTATTAACAAGATTCTAATTTCTTGCTTCTGTTTTCAGTGCTTGAATGCTATCCACATGTGACCGAGGTCAACAAATTAATCGAGGAGCTTAATATTACTAACGGCTTGTATAATTTTGTTAGAATTATGAGAACAAAATTTCAAGAGATGGCAGCTGACGGTATTGTCTTGTTCTCTCTTGCACTATTTCCATTTACCAAAACGGGTCGGTTGGGTTGACCCGATACATTTTTTTTCTATTTTTGAAAATAAAAAAGTTGGTATGTATATTTTTGTTTGAAAAACTGATTTAGGAGGTTATATGTGTTAAGATTACACTTTGGTTGACTTTTGAGTTTTGACCTGTTTGGCCCATTTTCTTTTAAGTAGTATAATTTCTTACTCTGTTTTGCAGGAAATTTACATGAAACTGCTTCGCATCCTCAAGAAACTATAATATCCATGTCAGCACCGATATCTTCAGTCTCCACTGACAGTGGAAGCGCGTCCTCTGCAAAGAAGAATAACCTTAGACAAGCGGATAGAGTTAGCAGGAAAGCTAGACATGTTCAAGGGGTACAATCGTTCATTCAGTCTCCTGCATCTGCTTCATCTTTTCGTCGATTGCCACGGTTTAAGGTACAACTATTAATAAATATAACGAGATTTGAACTATCAATTTATGTGTCTACTGTTGTGGTTGTGGCAGGTAACGAAATGAAGATGAATGTTGCTATTTTGTCGTTGCAATCTAACTTTTGCTTCTTGTTATGCGCGTTTTGCTATCGGTGGCAAACTCTCATGTTTGCTTGTAATTAAGAATCTTTATGAGGATAAATACAATCTCAAGTGATCAAGTTCATTAGATGTGTGCAAAAGACAGTGTGAGCTAATATTTGATTTCGATATTGATTTTTGTTTTATTTAACGATACCATGTTATTAACGGTCGCTATTTATACAATGACTTATTGCTTGCTATAAGAATTCTTGTTAAGTCATATCTGCTAACTGAAACTATCTATTCGGTTCAATCAAATCAAGCATAATATGATTTATGAGTTTCTTGATAATAAATAATAATGCTTTGTGCAGCTGTTTCATCTTCCATCACACAACCCACTAAACACTTGACTTGACCCACCAAGTGATGCTTCCCATTCTATAGAGGCCATCACAATTTGACCCAATATTGTGACCACGTTGCGCATTTTGGGTCTATTAGCCGGATCTTCACTCATGCACTTGAAAGCTGTTTCAGCCATCTGAAACGCGTGTAAATTTATGTATCAGATACAACATAAAAATGACTACTTTTGGGGTGAGAAACCTTGCATTTTTGGTTGTTAGATGGATTTCAATATTAATATTAATATTTACTTACCTTACAAACTTCTTCTATAGGGTAGCTTCCTTTTAGATTGTTGTCAATTTGAGCTTCCAATGCAGCTGCTGAATCTTGATCTTTGAATATTACACGAATCTGAACGATATGAAACAAAAAAAAAATAAAAAAAATGGTTAACTGGAACCGGTGAAATCTTGATCTTTTGAATCTTGCTTGGACTTACCACTGAAACTAGTGTCTTGAGCTTGTTTGGTTCTTGCTTATCGCGTGCAAGTGCGTGTTGACCGGTTATCAGCTCTGCTAGAACCACCCCGAATGCAAAAACATCGGTTTTTGATGTGGTTTGCATTTCACTTATTGACCTTGCATAAACAAAATTGAAGATAAAAGTCATTCCAAAACACACATCCAAACACCACTAATATTCATTAGACACAAAGCAAAGATCGCAAACATACTCAGGAGCTAGATAGCCAGGTGTACCCACAACTCGTGTGGCTATTAACTCGTCTTCATTTGCGCGTTCGATGAATTTAGCAAGTCCAAAATCTGCAACCTACATGACTGCTAAAAGTTCATCTTCTTCTAATAAGAAAAAAATATATATGTTTTAACTAATGTTAATATTATCTTACACATACCTTTGCTTTGAGTCCCAAGTCAAGAAGTATATTACTTGTCTTAATATCTCGATGAACATAACGATCCTTTGTATGATCATGAATGTATTCGATTCCCCGAGCAGCGTCAAGTGCGATATTTGCTCTTGCTATCCATGTAAGCGGTTGGTGGCCTGATAACCAAAATGGGCAGGTTAACTAACATGTCAAACTGAGTTCGGGTTAGAATAGGTAAATTTTAATACCGGTTGGCTGACACGCAAACACTTTTTCATCTTCTTTTTTTTTCTTTAATATTGTAAACAGTTAAAGATTTTAAACATGATTAAAGTAGTTTGAAATAAAACGAGTTAGGACAAAGTATAACCAAAATCTACCCATTTAGCTAGTTATCGGGTTAGATGGATTTTACCTTTTAGCAACGGGTCTTGAAGATGGTCACTAAGCGTTCCGTTTGGGACATATTCATATACCAAATAAAGATGGTTGTCACCACTTGCATATCCTAGAAGTTGCACCTACAAAGCAAAGGGCATAAACTAATCATGTATTTTTTATAGTTGACAAAACTAAGCCTGACGATATAGACCGGTCGGGTAACGTGTCAACTGGGTTCAAGTCAAAAATTATATTGCTATAAAGTTCTTACCACATTATTATGGTGTATCCTACAAAGAACCTTAAGTTCTGCAAAGAACTCCTTTGACTTGTTAGATCTCATTTTCTTTATTGCAGCTTCCTGTCAAACATATAATTCAACAATAATGTTAAAATTAATGTATAAAAAAAAGTTATATATTATTATTTATTAGACATATTATTATAACTCATACCCTTTCTCTTATTATGCCAAAGTACACACTACCATATCCACCTTCTCCTATTTTTCTAGCTTCATCAAAATCATTTGTAGCCTGCTCAATCTCCTCCAAACTGATTATAACTGGTTTTTCCGACTCAATGTTTGATGCTGCCTCTGAATCATTGAAATATATAATTAGATATTTTTAGTACTGACTTTTTGGAAGATACTAACATTAAACATTAAACTAACCTTCCATGTCAACATTAAAAAAATGATTTTCGAGTGTCGTCTTCCCAACATTTGTTGTCTTTCTGATGGTTTTTGATTTGCGAGCACGACTTTTTCTATGAAGTAACAAGATCATGAAAACCGTCGTGACCAAAACCAAAGCCAAGACTACAAAGAGGATTATCTTCCAAGTCTTCATATTTGCTGTTATACACAATCATAAAATTTAAGTTGATATACAAAATAGTTAACAAAATGGGTAGGTCATGCGTCGAAAGAAACGAGCCGGGTTGACCTGAAACACTTTTTTCCAGCTTTTCTTTATAACATTTTGTAAATAATAGTTAGTGTGATGATTACAAAAACTATATTGTTATAATAATAATCAGTTTTTTCCAACTAAAATAGCATGCATTAGATAGGGGACAATAAACGAACACCAGTAACACCGTTAAACGGGCTGTATGGTCCATATGACATGACAAAAAATGGTCATATGAGACATATTAGGGCCAAATGTATGATTTTTTGACTGACACATAAATGACTGATGTGACCACTGACAGACCAGACCATATGTATGACCTTCTTTGACCCTGTCATATGGCCCATATGGTCCGGCCCGTAAGATGTGACAGCTGGGCTAGTGTACACTAATGTGGCGGTGTATTTAACTATTATAATGTCACCCTTAGACATACACTTTGGACGCAATATGCTTCATTCGAACCATTTCCTTATTAGCTTTACTTTTTCTTTATGTGACCCGTTTGACCCGTTAAAGATAAAACATAGCCCATGCTAGGTAAAAACGGATACTCACATTTCTTTGATGCTCGAATCTTGTTATCCGCTTGAGGGACAAATAGTACCCACCCGACATCCATATAATTAGGATCTTTAGTCAAAGCCTTGTTCATATTCTCAACTTCATTCTCTTTAGCAGAAAGAAGCTTAGAGATTCCGATTAAAGTATCTTCGGCTTGAATAGTATACGTAACAACTTTTTTCGATTCATCATCCAAACAACCACAAACAATATGCACATTAACTTGTTCATCATCTTGTTCACTAGCATACCACACTTGCCCACTATAATACTCATTTAATATGTATCCAACACTCTCTCCTGGCTTCCGTTTATAAACCGAATCATACATATAATACGCGTCACTATTATTATTAGCTTTCTCACAACCACATCGAACGGAAACTAGATAATCAATATTAGAGTTGTGCATAATTGGTGTGATACTTGAAGTGTTGACTGAGTAGAACGAGGCGATTTCTTCGAGCTTTTGGCCTTTGGATATGTGGTATAGATATGAGTCACATGTATGTGTGTAATCGGAACATGTTAATGGGTACATAAGTGATGATTTTATGACCTCATTAAGGGGAAGAACTTGTGTGAAAGATGTGATGAAGAGAGTAAGATAAAGAAAGTGAGTTGATGAAGTCATTAGCATCTTTCAAGAAAAAAATGTGTTGTTTGATATGCAAAGTAGCATAAAACTATATAAGTATACTTGGCTAGAGTTTGTACTTGCATGTTTGTTATCTAGTTAATAAAAAAGAGAACAAAAAGGGATCTTTTTATTTAAAAACACCAACATGAGAAAATAAAGGTGACAAAATGGACGGGTTAGATAACAAACCAAATTTTTAGGATGGTCAATAGGGTTGGGTTGACCCGCGTACACTTTCTATATTTATAACATAATGGTGTATGTCACTAGTTGAAAAACATTTAAGCAACCATGGAGTCATGGACTATGGTATTATATGTATGTGTAGCTTATGTTGAATGTGCATCGGCTCGAATCATGTAAATTAGAATACTTTTTATAAAATCGAGTTTGCATTCTGACTGTTATACAATCGTTTTTTTTCACTAGATGCACGATATGCACATGCCATATTTTGAAACAAGTGAATGTCTCATTGACTTTTATGTGTTTAAATGTTCTATGTGTGATCATCTTGCTAATGACTTCTTTTACTCAATATCAGAAAATGACTTTATGATGTCAAAGTCAACATCTTCATGAAAGTTTTCTATTGAAGTTCTTTGGCTCTTGGCAGAAAGACAGGAAGAAATTCCTAACATATACATTTTTTCTGAAAGGCTTCAACATATGCATACATACATATAATACACACACATATCTTTATATAGATATGCATATTATAATGAACATGTCTATATGCATGGCCTGCTATATGTCTCCATCATCTTTGGTAATTCCTCCTACAATCATGAGAATTTTGAGATCATGCATATTTTTGGGCCCATTTTATAGGGCTGAAGGTGACAACATATTTGGGCCCATGAGGATTAAATAAGATGAAGATCAGGGAAATTAAATATTTATTTTTTTAACATATTGAGAATATTCTTTCGGGTTAGCTTAGCATTATATTTGAAATAGATATGAGATGTGATAATAATATTCATTTGTCTCAATCAAGTACACCTTCTATATGATATAATTACTGAACCAAATGTTGAGATGGTTAAATTCGGTTCTATTGATATTAAAATATGAGGTTAAGATGTCAAAATGATGATTTTTAGTGGAATTGTTATTTTTAAGTCGCATACGCTAACAAATGATGAATTAGCAAGTTTATTGTTCGAAGTTAGCTTTATCAAATCGCTTACATCTATATGAGTTCGTTGAAAGTGTTGGTAGTGCGAGTGGAAATGATAAAAAAAGAAATAGTAAACGGGTCGAAATAAAATCATTCAAAAATAAATGATGCTCAATGTATAAGAAAATACTAATTAGTATGTGTAGTAACTAAAGATGTGAAAATGTGCTTCACACTCAAAGAAACACTCTACTGGTAACCGGCTTTTATGAAATCGACAAAAGGAGGAAAGAGGCTTGCAAATTGAAGATTGAAAAAGGAAAAGCGAGTTTACACATCATTGAGTTTGAAAGTATATATAAACTATTTGACTCTTCATATGAACTGTAAATTATAAGTCTTTGATTGTCAATGTGAGTTGTGATTATATATGTATTGACTCATAGTGCATACATGTGATAAATGGTTCAAAGTGAGATAAGTCAAGAGATTACATAAAAGAGGTGATATATAAATGAGAAACAATATTAATATAGACAAAGTACATAAGTGAAAATATGGTGTCCAAATAGTTTAAATGAAAATTGTGTGTGTCTTTAAAATCTATGAGTTATATATTGACATGATATTGTGTAATGGTTCCAAAATAAAAGAACAAGAAGAGAATTTAGATTAGTCCTTTTTATGAAATTAGTTATGTATCAAATTAACACTAAAATTTCTAAGCAAATTCCTTCACCGCATACTATATTTTAAAAAATCTGTGACAATTTGTGAAAATATTATAAAAAGTTTTCTTTTTAACAAAAATCATGGTTTTACACGCGAAGAAATAGTTCAATGGTCCCAAATACATTAAGCAAATTCCAAGCTGAAAAGTGTCATGATAGATTTGTGAAACACTCAAATTCCATGGCTCTATGCTATCCACATAAAAAGAGTGTAAGCCATATAATTATTTTTATGATAGATAAAATGGTAATGTTAAGGTTTACTATGAGTGAACCAGAAAAGAAAGCTTGCTTAAGTTCATAAAAAAAATACTTTTGTAGCAAACAAATATAGTATAGACGCATGAGGTCTTTTTAAATGGTAGGCTGATGCATGTACAATTGTACATAACTTCATTGAGTTCTATTTGCAATTAAACATTTTTTTTCACATCAAGTTGATGTATATGATATGTCTTGGAGAGTCATGATAAGTGCTAAATTTTGATAAATTAAATGTAAACGCAGTTTATACTTACCTTTCGAGTCTTATCATCACTTCCGAAAAGTTACACTTACCTTTTAACACGTTATGTGTCATGTTTTATGTTTGCCAGGCATACAATTTTTTCTTTTTCAGAATCCACATTGATTGCATTTACACGAGGTGGACGGGACATGCATCAAAGCGTAAAACTTCATATTTGAAGGTCTTTTCACCGCATAAAAAATTTGAACCAAATCTACGAAATAATTGAATTTTTGACATTGAATCCCTTATTTTTGCAAGCTCTTTAAAATTCGAGTTAGATTCAGCTTCTTTTCATATTGATAGGAGTAGGTACTTGTTGCTCGCTGTCTACTAAATGAGTGTGGCAGGCAATGAGTAAAAGAATGAATCCCCACCAAGTCAGTGATGAGAAAGAGTCTGTTGCAGTGTACCCGCATGCATTTTCAACCATTTCTCCAAAAGAATGACTATCTGTAATAAAGCATAGACCAAACCTCTTACTTTTGATAAAAAAAACGTTAAATCTGTCATTCATAGCCATTTTAATCCAGGTCATGTAGGATAGACAGACACCAACATTGTCACACCCCGACCAAAGGCGGCGGAACATGCCGGGGTGCAACGATTGCTCATAAGCGCATGACACTATTTAAAGCGACAATATTTAACAAACTCATTTCATTTCACATCATCGAAAATGTCACATAACCAAATATTCATAACTCAAATACAACAAAATATAACAAAATATAGCAAATCAAATATTGTTCAGTTTTGCTAATATCCTAACGGTATTTGTGACGTTTTCTTCACCGAACTCCATAATCAACCTAGATGCAAACCTGTAACATTTCATAAAATAAAGTTTATCAACACAAAGGTTGGTGAGCAATTCATAAGTTTGAACAATAGATATATAGTATGAAAAGCCACAAAACTAGTATACAAAACCATAAATAATAGCTATAAACTTGGATAAATAGTTATCGCTAACAAGTTAGCGACACCCAACTATAAGGGGTTGCCAAATAGTTTAGGATTTTATAGTTATCGTTAATTGCATTAAGTTAACGACACCTTGCCATGAGGGGTTGCCAAATGGTCTAGGATTTATAGTTCCACCATCCAAAAGCGATAAACACATAGTCAAATAAGCATAGAACACCAAATCGAGCAATTATTCAAGTAATGTATACAACAACGTTTGTGGTTTAAGACCCAAGTATAAAAAATTTAGTTTAGATAAGTTGAAATGTCACCCCCAAAATAAAAGATAGAAAACGGGGTATGAAGTTACTCAAATTCAAGTAATAAACTTGAAAGATTGATTATTTGGAGATTTGCCGGAACGACGAGTTTAACGTATGAAGCCTAAATAAAAGAAAGTCTTGGATTTAGAAAGGTTGTCTTGAAGATCTTTAAATAAAATAATTGTTGCAAAAACTAATCAATTAAAGTTCAAGGTTTAAAATGTAATTATTTAAGAATTTATAATAATAACCCTTTTAAAAAATGTAAGTTTGCTCAAAACCGGGTTAAAGTATCTAACCTTAATATTTACTTAACCAATGTTAAGTAATAAGGTGGGGAAAATGCTAAAATGCAAGTTCCATTAGGCTAAAGATACTAAAACGGGTTTTTAACGAGTGTTCGGGTTGTCGGTTCGGGTCTTGACAAATGGTCAAACTCAAAGTCAACTTTCCAAAATATTAATTGTTATGAGATAACTCATTAAAACATACTAACACTTAACCAAGTATGTAGATCTATTGTTTAGAACTAACAACGCACGTTAAGCGAGTGTTCGGTTTTGTCGGTCCAAGCTATGTTATGAGATCAAGTTGGATCCAGCTATTCCAAGTACTTAAGAAAATAATTAAAATCAGTTTGTAAACTATTTTTTTAAAGAAATATACAAGTCTTGATAACTAAAAACACACTTTTGTGTCTTAAGCGAGTAAAAGTCGGTATAGTTCGGTCTCCATCTCACAAATAGTTCATAGATGGTTTCTACATGCCCAAATATCATAGAACTTATATATTGGTTTATAAATGAAGAAAACTTAAATTTTACAACAAAAAAGTTAACTACAAGTCTTTTAAGCAAAAGTTTCGGTTTAGTTCGGTTTCCATCTCCCAACGAGTTCATAGATGGATTCCATATGCTTAATATCAAAGAACTTGTAAAAATGATTTTTGAAACTCAAATCTAGCAATAAACATGTTTAACAACTATTTTAACAAAACTAGTAAACAAAAGTTCGGTTTCCGGTTTGGACTAGTTTCGGTTAAACCGAGGTTAGTCTTATACAAACCCACACCCTGGAACTTGTAAATAAGATGAACAAAATAAAGGGTTAGAAGTTAGTCATAAGTGATATGTATAATAAGTTATGTGTGTGTAAATATATATCAAGAACACGAAGTCCTCCATGAAGCCTTGCCTTATGACATTCGAAACTTAACCAACCAAAGTCGGTGAAGTAACAAATAAAGGAAACAAGGGGTGTGTATTATATATATGTTGTACCACCATATTCAAGAGTTAGTAATGTTAGATGAACAAGTTAGAATGAAAGACTATAGTTAGTTTGACTTGAGAAGTCAAAACTTCAAGAATACATAAGAAATAACAACCTTGAATCTATGGAGTTTGAGAGAGTTTTTGGAGATGTAGCAAGAGTAAAATGAAGAAGATGGGTGTGCATATATAGGGAAGGAGTGAAGGGTTGGGTATAAAGATTCTTTTATGGTTTGCATAAAAATGGGTATGTTTAAATGGTCAAACAATGCATAATATAAAAAAAATATATTTTATATATTTTAAATGACAAGATCCAATATTTTATATATTTGAAATGTTCGGGTTACAAACGGGTCGGGTTTACATAACAAAAGTGACCCGAAATTGACGAATGTCACAGTATTCCCTACTTTAGGAAATTTCGTCCCGAAATTAAGATGAAGACGACGATGCAAACAAATGTGGATACTTCTCTTTCATTGTGTCTTCTCGTTCCCAAGTAAACTCCGCGCCGCGCCGTGATTCCCAACGAACTTTTACTAACCGAATACGACTACGCTTGGTTTTCTTCTCGTTGCGATCCGTAATCTCAACGGGTCGTTCAACCATAATCATAGACTCATCAACATGAACTTTATCGAGGGGTATATGAAGATTACCCTCGGCTAGGCACTTTTTGAGATTCGAAACATGAAATGTCGGATGAACACCGGCAAGTTCTTGCGGTAGTTCAAGTCGATACGCTACTTTCCCAACACGCTCAAGAATTTTAAAAGGACCAACGAAACGAGGAGCTAGTTTACCCTTCTTTCCAAAATGGACTACCCCCTTCCAATGAGATACTTTTAGAAGGACAAGATCGTCAACATTAAATTCGATCGGTTTTCGCCGTTTGTCAGCGTAACTCTTTTGACGATTTCTAGCGGTTAGGAGATTTTTACGGATTTGATCAATGACGTCGGTGGCTTCTTGGACCATTTCGGGTCCCGTGATTTGAGCTTCACCGATTTCGTTCCAACAAATCGGGGAACGACATTTACGACCGTAAAGAGCTTGAAAATGAGCCACATCAATGCTAGAGTGGTAGCTATTGTTGTAGGAGAATTCGATGAATGGAAGATGAGAATCCCAATTCCCACCGAAATCAAGAACACATGCTCGTAGCATATCCTCGAGTGTTTGGATTGTACGTTCGGATTGACCGTCCGTTTGAGGATGATAAGCGGTGCTAAGATCGAGACGTGTTCCCAAAGCTTCTAGAAGTGAACGCCAAAAATGAGAGGTAAAACGGGCATCGCGGTCGGAGATGATAGACAATGGCAAATCGTGTCGGCACACGATTTCCCGAACATAGATCTGAGCAAGCTGCTCGACAGAATACTTCTCGTGGATCGGAATGAAATGAGCAGATTTGGTTAATCGATCGATGATCACCCAAATGCTATCGTTGCCTTTTTGGGTTTTGGGTAATTTGGTGATAAAGTCCATAGCAATGTCTTCCCATTTCCAAACGGGAATCGGTGGTTGCTCGAGTAGACCAAAAGGTCTTTGATGTTCGGCTTTGACTTTCGAGCAAGTAAGACATTTAGATACAAACAACGCTACGTCCTTTTTCATACCCGGCCACCAAAAGGTAGCACGAAGATCGAAGTACATCTTATCCGCACCGAGATGAACGGAATAGTGCAAATTATGAGCTTCGTCGAGAATACAAGTACGAAGGTCATCGCGATCGGGAACCCACAAACGATTGAGAAAATACAAAAGACCATCGGGTTTGGTTTCGAGTTGAAGTTTGGCTCCACATGACATTTCGTCATACATGTTACCTTCTTCAACGGAGGTGCGTTGAGCTTGAAAGATACGAATTTGAAGATCGGTTTGAACAATGACGCTTAGAAGCAGAACGGATTTAATATTAACCTTTCGACTTAGGGCGTCGGCGACAACATTCGCTTTACCGGGGTGGTAGCGAATCTCGCAGTCGTAATCACTAAGTAATTCGGCCCATCGTCGTTGTCTCATGTTGAGATCTTTTTGGTCAAAAATGTGTTGAAGACTTTTATGATCGGTAAAAACCACACATTTTGTTCCATAAAGGTAATGTCTCCATATTTTGAGAGCGAAAACGACGGCACCAAGTTCGAGATCGTGAGTCGTATAGTTCTTCTCGTTGACCTTAAGTTGCCTTGATGCGTATGCGATGACTTGACCTCGTTGCATGAGAACACAAACAAGTCCTTGATGGGATGCATCACAAAATACAACAAAATCGTCGTTTCCATCGTGAAGAGTTAGAATAAGAGCATTGCAAAGCATGTCCTTGAGAGTACAAAAGGCTTCCTCTTGCTTTGAACCCCAATCGAAGGGTTGTCCCTTATGGGTGAGAGAGGTAAGAGGCAAAGAGATCTTGGAAAAATTCCGAATGAAACGCCGATAATATCCGGCCAAACCGAGGAAGGATCGAATTTCCGTGGGAGTCGTTAGAGTTTTCCAATCCTTAACAGCCTCAATTTTAGCGGGATCAACATGAATACCTTTGTCGTTTACGATATGTCCCAAAAATTGAACTTCCTCGAGCCAAAATTCACATTTGGAGAATTTGGCAAAGAGTTGTTCGTTTCTAAGGAGCTCGAGAATGGAACGCAAATGATGTTCATGTTCGGCTTTGGATTTAGAGAAGATAAGGATGTCATCAATAAAGACAATAACGAATTTATCAAGGAATGATTTACAAACGCGGTTCATGAGGTCCATAAACACCGCGGGTGCATTTGTTAACCCGAAGGGCTTAACCAAAAATTCGAAATGTCTATATCGAGTACGGAAAGCGGTTTTTGGAATGTCTTCTTCGCAAACACGCAATTGATGATAACCCGATCGAAGATCAATTTTGGAGAAACAAGTTGCGCCTTGAAGTTGGTCGAATAAGTCGTCGATACGTGGCAATGGATAACGATTTTTAATAGTAAGTTTGTTGAGTTCTCGATAATCGATGCACATACGAAACGAACCATCCTTCTTTTTCACGAAGAGAACAGGAGCGCCCCAAGGAGAAGAGCTTGGACGAATGAAGCCTTTATCGGAAAGTTCTTCGAGTTGGTTTGATATTTCTTGCATTTCCAACGGGGCTAGAAGATAAGGAGCCTTGGCCACGGGCATCGCGCCGGGCACAAGATCGATTTGGAATTCAATCGGACGAACGGGAGGAAGACCGGTAACATCATCGGGAAAGACATCAAGGAAATCATGAACAATAGGAATATCTTGGATCTTCCTTTCCTTTTTGTCTTTTGTCACCGAGAGAGCTAAAAACCGAACGTATTTTTGGCGTAAGTACTTTTGCGATTGAGCACACGACATGAGATTTAGCCTTCGAGACGTTGTGTTTCCAAAGACCTTAAGAACCTTGCCGTTGACAAGCGGAATGCGAATGAATTTATCAAAACAAACGACTTCGGCACGGTGCAAAGACAACCAATCCATGCCTACTATGACATCGAAGCTACCCATTTGCATCGGGATGAGATCGATGGAGAATTTATGCTTAGAAAGAATAAGAGAGCAATCGCGGATGACGGAATTGATGGTAATAGAATTTCCATTGGCGACTTCAACAGAGAACGGTCGGGAAAGCTTAGTTTGAGGCATCGCAAGTTTCGACTCAAATTTCAAAGAAATAAAACTTCTATCGGCACCGGTATCAAATAAAATAGAAGCCAAATGATAGTTCACCAAAAACATACCGTTCACAACATCGTTTGCCATTTGAGCTTGATTTGCATTCATCATAAACGCCCGCCCTTGATTACCATGGTTGACTTGATGTGCTTGTTGTGGAGGTGGAGGTGGTGCTTGGATTGTTTGGATGGGTTGGATGAGTGGTGCATTGAGTTGGGGAATTTGGGGTTGGTAAGTTTGAACTTGGTAAGCTTGTGTTTGGTAGTATGGTATGGTTACGGTTTGAGCTTGGTTGGCAAAAGCTAAACGTGGGCAATTTTGGCGGAAATGGTTGGGATCACCACAATTAAAGCAAGCTCGGGGTTGTTGGGGTTGGTTTGATGGGTATGGTGCATAGCGGTTTTGGGCATTTTGGGGAAAGTTTCTTGGTTGGGTTGGTGGGTTAGGTTGGTTGGGTTGGTTTCGTTGGGTGGATCGGCATGTGTTGGAGAAGTGACCAAATCGGTTACAAATTGTACAATGGCGACACGGCGAGTTCGTTGGGTGGTGAAGTTGGCAAGTGTTACATAGTGGGGAGTTACCAATATAAGGTTTTCTGTTTTGGGGAAAAGTTTGGGCTTGTTGTGGTGGTTGAGGTTGGGTGACGGCAAAGTTTCGGTAATTAGTCTTGGGTTTCTTCTTGTTGTTGTTGTTGTTGTGTCGGGAGGAGTTGGAGTAGTTTGTAGCTTGTGGTGCGGGTTCAATCTTGGCTTGGGGAGCGGGCTCGGTTTTGGCTTTCTCGATTGTTTTCTTGAGGGTTAGGGTACCCTCCTTCACGTGATTTTCCGATAGCCAACCGGCTAACGTGATGGCTTCCTCAAGGTTCGCGGGTTTGCTACTCATGACTGAGTCCCGGATTTTCATCTGTAAACCCCCAATATATTTGTCAATTTCACGTTCGGTTGGGGTGACCAAGTGAGGTACAAGAATGCTTAGCTCGTGGAAACGGAGCGAGTAAGCGGCGTTATCACCACCTTCTTGTTTTAAGTCCCAAAATTCTACCTCAAGCTTTTGGAGCTCGTGTTTAGGACAGAATTTCTTCTTCATCAGCGCCTTGAGCTCGGCCCATGGAAGAGCCATGGCCACATCCGTACCTTGGAGGTGCATGACACTACCCCACCATGTTAGGGCGGTTCCCCTAAACATGCTTGAAGCGAAGTTTGTCTTTTTCGCTTCGGGGCATTCGCTGTGTAAAAACACATTCTCCACAGATTCGAACCACTGCAACAACGTAGTCGCATAGTTGGTTCCATAGAATTCGGACGGGTTGGCACTAGAAAATTGTTTAAGCAGGTAGGATGCGGGTTTGGGCTCAATAGGTGCAACAACGGGTGCGGGTTGGTTTGCTTGTATTTGGGTTATTAGTTCGGGAATCACAGCGGCCATTTGCTTGGCGATGATGGCGGCCATACGTCGAGTGGAGTTCTTGCGCGGTTGGCGTCTTAGCGGAGGCATGCTAAAAAATTATAAAGAAAATGGGATAAGTTTTTGGGTAAAAGGAAATGAATATAAAGGTGTATAAAATAAAATAAGATTTCGATTTTTGATTTGTGAATTCTAGAGTTAGTATGGAGAAGATGTTAGTGTTAGATAAAATATAAAACTTTGTTTATAAATAACAAAACCGAAAACAATAGTAAATGGTTTTTTTTTTTTTGAGAATTTAAAGCTTAAAAATTTGAGATTTTGAGATTTATAGAGTTGGAAAAATCGTGCATGACCACCATGACTTGATATTCTAACACTAAAAAGTTTTATAAAAAAACATATTGGAGTCTAAACATGTGTACGAACCACCGAAACTTTTTCATGTTTTCGACTCAAATAACGATAATAACAAAATAAATCGAGATACAACGTCATGTCAAAACACTAGTCCACGAAATCACCGTAGTTCTATTGTTTTAACACCGAAAATTAGGATGGCGACCGGAACGCTCGTATTCGACTACTTAAAGCATTGATGTAAGGCCCCGAACCCGGTGACCCTACTTTAGCGTCGGATTTACTCATAAACACAGTCCTTCAAATCAGAGTTTATTAAAACTTTTCGCGGAATATAAAACATCAATCATTTGTTACAAAACATTAAATCTTTTCTTTGATACCATAACACAAAACTTTATATTTGAAATATCTTTACTTCTTTCTTCATATGCCAGCCGTTCAATCCATGCCGTGTGTCATCCTCATGCTAACTCTATAATCAGCTCACCTGCGTGCATACTAAAAGTCAGCTACGCTGAGTGAGTTCTAGTTAATCGAACGCCATACAATACATACACATACATACATATCTGTAGATACATATCCATACTTCACTAGTTACCCTTCTGTTCTACATACATACTTGCTACCATACATACATACATATCTACAATCACTAACCTCAGTCTACCGAGAGTACGTTCATAGTTCACCGTCTATACCTGTACTCAAGGTCGTGAACACGTACAAGGTTCGCAGTCCTTACCTATGTTCACCATTTATGGTACGTACAAGGATCGCGGTCCTTCCCTATACCATAGTACATCCACAACACGTACAAGGTTCGCAGTCCTTCCCTATGTTGCAACCTAATTCATAGCACGTACGAGGTTCGCAGTCCTCCCCTATGCTACAAAATCAGCACGTATAAGGTTCACAGTCCTTTCCTATGCTGAAATACATCCACAACACGTACAAGGTTCGCAGTCCTTCCCTATGTTGCAACCTAATTCATAGCACGTACGAGGTTCGCAGTCCTCCCCTATGCTACAAAATCAGCACGTATAAGGTTCACAGTCCTTTCCTATGCTGAAATACATCCACAACACGTACAAGGTTCGCAGTCCTTCCCTATGTTGCAACCTAATTCATAGCACGTACGAGGTTCGCAGTCCTCCCCTATGCTACAAATACAGCACGTATAAGGTTCACAGTCCTTTCCTATGCTGACGCCTATCTACACTACGTATAAGGTTCGCAGTCCTTATCTACGTTTACATATATCATCTACTTCACGTATAAGGCTCGCAGTCCTTAACTACGCCATCACCAGCCGAGTCTATGTCCGACAGAAGCTAGAGGGATTTGCCATCCTAACTTACTATGTCGAACGTAGAACTCACATGCCATTCGTGTACCTATATACACATACTTACATTATAACATAAGAACACTCTAGGCATTCTTTACCTCATTCATTTAACAACCATACCCCTTGTCGTTACGTGCAATATCCGAAGATCGTTCACGCCCCGACAAGTATTCATTTGAAATATTCATACATCTTCGATATATACTATTCGTACCTTTATTTTTTAACCTGACAGTACGCGCAATATCCGAAGATCGTTCGCGTACCGACAAACAATCATTCATATCTATCACACGTATCACATATGACATACACTTATCACTTAGGATAAATGTATTAACAACACATCGAGTATGCACACAGCCCCGAAAACATAACAAGGAATGGGGCTAGAAACTCACCTGAATTCTGCTTCTTTTTCTGATAGCTGTAAATCCCTTCTCTATCTGAGCTCGGCTGACTGTACAAGTTACACGTATCAATACTCGTCTGATCTAATCTGGTGGCTTAGTATTAGCTTACTTTGACTTATCGCTTGATAATTTATTTTCTAATCAAACTTGGCTTTAGGCGAAGTTAACCCTTGGGCGAACTTGGCTTTAGGCGAAGTTAACCCTCGGGCGAACTTGGCTTCAGGCGAAGTTAAACCTCAGGCGAACTTAGCTTTAGGCGAAGTTAAACCTCAGGCGAACTTAGCTTCAGGCGAACTTAAACCTCAGGCGAACTTGTCATCAGGCGAACTTAGCTTGCAGGCGAAGTTCATCAGGCGAACTTATCTTGCAGGCGAAGTTCATCGCTTGAAGGCGAAGTTGCCCAGATGAAGGCGAAGTTGCCCAGATGAAGGCGAAGTTGCCCAGATGTCCGCTGTTTCGGTTTCTGATCAACATTTCGGGCGATTTTAACACCCTTGTTAAGGTTCAATACCACCCACTACACTTCCCGACCATTTTTGGTCGTTTATACACTAAAAGCTCGGATCTTTAAACTTCCAAGATCAAGAATCATACCTTTTGA
The DNA here is from genome assembly GCF_021521415.1 of Bidens hawaiensis. NCBI lineage: Eukaryota > Viridiplantae > Streptophyta > Magnoliopsida > Asterales > Asteraceae > Bidens > Bidens hawaiensis. Next base: position 22,115 of record NW_027494551.1, on the reverse strand, counting down.
GCTTGTTTGGATCTCGTTTATCTTGGTATCACCACTAATCTTTCTCTCTTACCCGGACCTCGCTCGATCCTTCCTTCTTTCTCGGCCCGGCCGGCGGCGGTTTTGGGTATGTGTGTGTGGAGTGTGCTTGAATAAAGATAGAATGAAGATATTTTGGGGTGTTAGGGTATTTATATCCCTGAGATCCCATGGACCTAAGGCCCATTCTCATTTAACCCATCCTAATTAATCCAAGTCCACAACCCACATCCATTACCCAACACTAGCCCGACCCATACCAACTCCCATTCTATTATTTATTTCCTGATAACCCGGGTAAACTTTCTCTCTATTATTAAGTAACATAATTAATATTATCTTGAAATTTCGGGATGTTACAAGTCTTCCCTCCTTAAAGAGGTTTCGTCCCCGAAACCTAACTTATTCCCTATAAAAGGAAAACTTCTTATATTTACACGCTTTATTGAATTGCATTCGCTTTCTGAGTTATCCTTCTTACTTCTGACTTTACAGTCATCGAATGGTGGTCATGTGTTTTAGCTATTTAAGGTAGCTTGTCCATGAGACCCTCGATGTTCCACAACTCATCTCATACCTCCAAGGGCTTCGATTAGTACTTTTAACACTATTGTCTAAAACAACCTTTCATCATAACATAATAATCATTCATAACCAAACTCAATATATTACACGTCACTGATAAACATAAGTTTTAAACCTTAACACAAAACAAGTTCTTAAGCAAAAGCAACTTAATAAAACCATTGCATGAACAATTATTCCTTCATCAAGCGTTCCTCTCTGCAGTTTCCCCAAGTCTTTATCTTTCCGCACCTCCCGCCCCTGATTCCTTGCAATCCCTCGCCATGTGGTCAGCTTTTCCGCATTTGTAGCACTTTGGACGATCAGGGCAGTCTCGAGAGTAATGCCCACCCTTTCCGCACCGATAGCACCTGTCTGTCCCAATCCTGCATTCCCCCGGGTGCACTCGCCCACACGTCTTACACGCATCCTTGTTCCCAACCTCGGCCTTCCTCTCATCAGTTGTTGTCACCATCTCGCCAGACCGCTTAGCAGAGGTAGCCCATTTCTTCTCCTTCTTTTCCCCCACCACCACATCGTCCTCAGCCAGGTCAGCATAAACCACTTCTGCAAGTTCAACAGCAGAGTCAAAAGTAGCAGGTTTATTTGCCCTGACCAACATGCGGACTTTTTGCGGCAATCCCCTCACATAACATTTGATTCTTTTGACCTCAGTGTCAACCATATCAGGCACCAACCTAGATAGTCGGTTGAATTCAGTAGTATACTCACGATGCGTCATCATACCGGCCTTTAAATTCAAGAACTTCATCTCCGTCCTTTCAACCTCGGCATCTGCGCAGAACTTTTTCATCACCAACTCCTTCAGATCGTCCCATCTCAACGCCTTGATCTCATCCCTAGTCTTTCTCTGCTCCACACCTTCCCACCAATACATAGCTTCTTCCTCAAATGACTGAGTAGCATAACCCACAGCTTGGTCGGGACGGCATTCGCTAATGCGGATAACCTTGTCCATTGTGGCTATCCATTGGAGAGTAGCGATTGCGTCTCCCAAACCAGTCAGCTTTGGCGGGTCGCATCCTTTGAAGGACTTATAGTTGCACCCACCTTGGCCTCTTCTCCTGTCATCGACTTTCACAGACTTATCCTCACTCGAGGCCCCTCTTTCTCCTTCCCCATCCTTCCTACCATCACCACCCGCCCCTTCAGCAGTTCGTTCACGGCTTCCAGCAGATCCTTCGAGATTCAGGTTCTTCACAGCAGCAACTACAGCTTGAACAATGGCTGCCTGAACTGCAGGGCTAAGTTGAACTTCTTCGTTGTTGTTCTGGTCTCCTCCAGCGGCGCTTCCTTCATCTTCGGTGTGGGAAGCTTCTTCTACCGAGGGTTGCCGGACAAGACGAGGCCTGCCACGACGTCCAGTGCGACCCCCAGTTCCCACAACTTCTCCAGCTCTAGCCATCAGTATTCTTAAAGGGACAACACAAACATCATCACTCAAGGAACTATTTAGTACAAGGATAGCAAGGCTAACAGGTAATAACAGTGGCCAGCTGTGACTAGCTGATCACGTTGCTTTCCGTGTCCTATTCGCTTCCCTTTATGAGTCTATTTGTGCTGGTTCTACTTAAGCAGTTAGTCAAATCAAACAATCAATTACTTCTATCCTTATCGTTCACGTATCTTTTCTTTCTCATTAACATATATCATTTAATAATACACCTTACCTTTACTGATTTTTGCTTGAGCGACACATGGCATTCTTGAACTGGCATCTTCTTTCTTTTCTTACTTAAATCCCATTCTCTGTTCGAGTCTAAGCATGTAGGATGCTTAAATCTCTCGAACTTATGCTCTGATACCAACTTGCAAGGCCCCGAACCCGGTGACCCTACTTTAGCGTCGGATTTACTCATAAACACAGTCCTTCAAATCAGAGTTTATTAAAACTTTTCGCGGAATATAAAACATCAATCATTTGTTACAAAACATTAAATCTTTTCTTTGATACCATAACACAAAACTTTATATTTGAAACATCTTTACTTCTTTCTTCAGATGCCAGCCGTTCAATCCATGCCGTGTGTCATCCTCATGCTAACTCTATAATCAGCTCACCTGCGTGCATACTAAAAGTCAGCTACGCTGAGTGAGTTCTAGTTAATCGAACGCCATACAATACATACACATACATACATATCTGTAGATACATATCCATACTTCACTAGTTACCCTTCTGTTCTACATACATACTTGCTACCATACATACATACATATCTACAATCACTAACCTCAGTCTACCGAGAGTACGTTCATAGTTCACCGTCTATACCTGTACTCAAGGTCGTGAACACGTACAAGGTTCGCAGTCCTTACCTATGTTCACCATTTATGGTACGTACAAGGATCGCGGTCCTTCCCTATACCATAGTACATCCACAACACGTACAAGGTTCGCAGTCCTTCCCTATGTTGCAACCTAATTCATAGCACGTACGAGGTTCACAGTCCTCCCCTATGCTACAAAATCAGCACGTATAAGGTTCACAGTCCTTTCCTATGCTGAAATACATCCACAACACGTACAAGGTTCGCAGTCCTTCCCTATGTTGCAACCTAATTCATAGCACGTACGAGGTTCGCAGTCCTCCCCTATGCTACAAAATCAGCACGTATAAGGTTCACAGTCCTTTCCTATGCTGAAATACATCCACAATACGTACAAGGTTCGCAGTCCTTCCCTATGTTGCAACCTAATTCATAGCACGTACGAGGTTCGCAGTCCTCCCCTATGCTACAAATACAGCACGTATAAGGTTCACAGTCCTTTCCTATGCTGACGCCTATCTACACTACGTATAAGGTTCGCAGTCCTTATCTACGTTTACATATATCATCTACTTCACGTATAAGGCTCGCAGTCCTTAACTACGCCATCACCAGCCGAGTCTATGTCCGACAGAAGCTAGAGGGATTTGCCATCCTAACTTACTATGTCGAACGTAGAACTCACATGCCATTCGTGTACCTATATACACATACTTACATTATAACATAAGAACACTCTAGGCATTCTTTACCTCATTCATTTAACAACCATACCCCTTGTCGTTACGTGCAATATCTGAAGATCGTTCACGCCCCGACAAGTATTCATTTGAAATATTCATACATCTTCGATATATACTATTCGTACCTTTATTTTTTAACCTGACAGTACGCGCAATATCCGAAGATCGTTCGCGTACCGACAAACAATCATTCATATCTATCACACGTATCACATATGACATACACTTATCACTTAGGATAAATGTATTAACAACACATCGAGTATGCACACAGCCCCGAAAACATAACAAGGAATGGGGCTAGAAACTCACCTGAATTCTGCTTCTTTTTCTGATAGCTGTAAATCCCTTCTCTATCTGAGCTCGGCTGACTGTACAAGTTACACGTATCAATACTCGTCTGATCTAATCTGGTGGCTTAGTATTAGCTTACTTTGACTTATCGCTTGATAATTTATTTTCTAATCAAACTTGGCTTTAGGCGAAGTTAACCCTTGGGCGAACTTGGCTTTAGGCGAAGTTCACCCTCGGGCGAACTTGGCTTCAGGCGAAGTTAAACCTCAGGCGAACTTAGCTTTAGGCGAAGTTAAACCTCAGGCGAACTTAGCTTCAGGCGAACTTAAACCTCAGGCGAACTTGTCATCAGGCGAACTTAGCTTGCAGGCGAAGTTCATCAGGCGAACTTATCTTGCAGGCGAAGTTCATCGCTTGAAGGCGAAGTTGCCCAGATGAAGGCGAAGTTGCCCAGATGTCCGCTGTTTCGGTTTTTGATCAACATTTCGGGCGATTTTAACACCCTTGTTAAGGTTCAATACCACCCACTACACTTCCCGACCATTTTTGGTCGTTTATACACTAAAAGCTCGGATCTTTAAACTTCCAAGATCAAGAATCATACCTTTTGAGCTTGTTTGGATCTCGTTTATCTTGGTATCACCACTAATCTTTCTCTCTTACCCGGACCTCGCTCGATCCTTCCTTCTTTCTCGGCCCGGCCGGCGGCGGTTTTGGGTATGTGTGTGTGGAGTGTGCTTGAATAAAGATAGAATGAAGATATTTTGGGGTGTTAGGGTATTTATATCCCTGAGATCCCATGGACCTAAGGCCCATTCTCATTTAACCCATCCTAATTAATCCAAGTCCACAACCCACATCCATTACCCAACACTAGCCCGACCCATACCAACTCCTATTCTATTATTTATTTCCTGATAACCCGGGTAAACTTTCTCTCTATTATTAAGTAACATAATTAATATTATCTTGAAATTTCGGGATGTTACAATTGACATTTATAACACGATTTATGACCTAGAAAACGAGCATTATAACTCAACCATCCCAGGTAAGTAAATCACCTTCGATTCTTGGAATCTTTTTGTCAAATGGTCATTTTATAATTTCTCGTTTCCTATGATGGCTACCAACCCGAAATAAACGCAACCTTTAAGGGATTTGAAACAACGGGATCCAAGTTAATCTTGTAATCCATAAAACACAATGAAAATCTACTTTTTGCGTTTTAAGGTAAGGATACCTTGGAAATAATATGAAAGTGTGTGTATGTGATCATTTAGGATATTGGTGAATTTTAAACAAGTTAATAAATAAACATACGATATGAGCAATTAGATAAAGTAAACACATATGAACACACGTATATGACCCTAAGCATAACAATTCTAGGTCGTTACGTCTAACCACCTATCTTAATTGTCATGGCTCTGATACCAATCTGTCACACCCTGACCAAAGGCGGCGGAACATGCCGGGGTGCAACGATTGTTCATAAGCGCATGACACTATTTAAAGCGACAATATTTAACAAACTCATTTCATTTCACATCATCGAAAATGTCACATAACCAAATATTCATAACTCAAATACAACAAAATATAACAAAATATAGCAAATCAAATATTGTTCAGTTTTGCTAATATCCTAACGGTATTTGTGACGTTTTCTTCACCGAACTCCATAATCAACCTAGATGCAAACCTGTAACATTTCATAAAATAAAGTTTATCAACACAAATGTTGGTGAGCAATTCATAAGTTTGAACAATAGATATATAGTATGAAAAGCCACAAAACTAGTATACAAAACCATAAATAATAGCTATAAACTTGGATAAATAGTTATCGCTAACAAGTTAGCGACACCCAACTATAAGGGGTTGCCAAATAGTTTAGGATTTTATAGTTATCGTTAATTGCATTAAGTTAACGACACCTTGCCATGAGGGGTTGCCAAATGGTCTAGGATTTATAGTTCCACCATCCAAAAGCGATAAACACATAGTCAAATAAGCATAGAACACCAAATCGAACAATTATTCAAGTAATGTATACAACAACGTTTGTGGTTTAAGACCCAAGTATAAAACATTTAGTTTAGATAAGTTGAAATGTCACCCCCAAAATAAAAGATAGAAAACGGGGTATGAAGTTACTCACATTCAAGTAATAAACTTGAAAGATTGATTATTTGGAGATTTGCCGGAACGACGAGTTTAACGTATGAAGCCTAAATAAAAGAAAGTCTTGGATTTAGAAAGGTTGTCTTGAAGATCTTTAAATAAAATAATTGTTGCAAAAACTAATCAATTAAAGTTCAAGGTTTAAAATGTAATTATTTAAGAATTTATAATAATAACCCTTTTAAAAAATGTAAGTTTGCTCAAAACCGGGTTAAAGTATCTAACCTTAATATTTACTTAACCAATGTTAAGTAATAAGGTGGGGAAAATGCTAAAATGCAAGTTCCATTAGGCTAAAGATACTAAAACGGGTTTTTAACGAGTGTTCGGGTCTTGACAAATGGTCAAACCCAAAGTCAACTTTCCAAAATATTAATTGTTATGAGATAACTCATTAAAACATACTAACACTTAACCAAGTATGTAGATCTATTGTTTAGAACTAACAACGCACGTTAAGCGAGTGTTCGGTTTTGTCGGTCCAAGCTATGTTATGAGATCAAGTTGGATCCAGCTATTCCAAGTACTTAAGAAAATAATTAAAATCATTTTGTAAACTATTTTTTTAAAGAAATATACAAGTCTTGATAACTAAAAACACACTTGTGTGTCTTAAGCGAGTAAAAGTCGGTATAGTCGGTCTCCATCTCACAAATAGTTCATAGATGGTTTCTACATGCCCAAATATCATAGAACTTGTATATTGGTTTATAAATGAAGAAAACTTAAATTTTACAACAAAAAAAGTTAACTACAAGTCTTTTAAGCAAAAGTTTCGGTTTAGTTCGGTTTCCATCTCCCAACGAGTTCATAGATGGATTCCATATGCTTAATATCAAAGAACTTGTAAAAATGATTTTTGAAACTCAAATCTAGCAATAAACATGTTTAAACAACTATTTTAACAAAACTAGTAAACAAAAGTTAGGTTTCCGGTTTGGACTAGTTTTGGTTAAACCGAGGTTAGTCTTATACAAACCCACACCATGGAACTTGTAAATAAGATGAACAAACTAAAGGGTTAGAAGTTAGTCATAAGTGATATGTATAATAAGTTATGTGTGTGTAAATATATATCAAGAACACGAAGTCCTCCATGAAGCCTTGCCTTATGACATTCGAAACTTAACCAACCAAAGTCGGTGAAATAACAAATAAAGGAAACAAGGGGTGTGTATTATATATATGTTGTACCACCATATTCAAGAGTTAGTAATGTTAGATGAACAAGTTAGAATGAAAGACTATAGTTAGTTTGACTTGAGAAGTCAAAACTTCAAGAATACATAAGAAATAACAACCTTGAATCTATGGAGTTTGAGAGAGTTTTTGGAGATGTAGCAAGAGTAAAATGAAGAAGATGGGTGTGTATATATAGGGAAAGAGTGAAGGGTTGGGTATAAAGATTCTTTTATGGTTTGCATAAAAATGGGTATGTTTAAATGGTCAAACAATGCATAATATAAAAAAAATATATTTTATATATTTTAAATGACAAGATCCAATATTTTATATATTTGAAATGTTCGGGTTACAAACGGGTCGGGTTTACATAACAAAAGTGACCCGAAATTGACGAATGTCACAAACATAAACAAGAGGTTAATTATTCTTCTGCTTAATTATTAACACTAATCAAAGTTGTTTGAGTGAATTTAACCCAGTCACATAAAATTAGTTTGATGTAAGTGTCTTATTTTTATCAAAACTTCTTTTTTTTAAAAAAAAAATAGAAACATATTTTGAATTTTCTTCTAAAAGTTAGCTAACATGGTAATGTTAAGGTTTACTATGAGTGAACCAGAAAAGAAAGCTTGCTTGAGTTCATAAAAAAATACTTTTGTAGCAAACAAATATAGTCTAGACGCATGAGGTCTTTTTAAATGGTAGGCTGATGCATGTACAATTGTACGTAACTTCATTGAGTTCTATTTGCAATTAAACATTTTTTTTCACATCAAGTTGATGTATATGATATGTTTTGGAGAGTTATGATAAGTGCTAAATTTTGATAAATTAAATGTAAACGCAGTTTATACTTACCTTTCGAGTCTTATCATCACTTCCGAAAAGTTACACTTACCTTTTAACACGTTATGTGTCATGTTTTATGTTTGCCAGTCATACAATTTTTTCTTTTTCAGAATCCACATTGATTGCATTTACACGAGGTGGACGGGACATGCATCAAAGCGTAAAACTTCATATTTGAAGGTCTTTTCACCGCATAAAAAATTTGAACCAAATCTACGAAATGATTGAATTTTTGACTTTGAATCCCTTACTTTTTCAAGCTCTTTAAAATTCGAGTTAGATTCAGCTTCTTTTCATATTGATAGGAGTAGGTACTTGCTGCTCGCTGTCTACTAAATGAGTATGGCAGGCAATGAGTAAAAGAATGAATCCCCACCAAGTCAGTGATGAGAAAGAGTCTGTTGCAGTGTACCCGCATGCATTTTCAACCATTTCTCCAAAAGAATGACTATCTGTAATAAAGCATAGACCAAACCTCTTACTTTTGATAAAAAAAACGTTAAATCTGTCATTCATAGCCATTTTAATCCAGGTCATGTAGGATAGACAGACACCAACATAAACAAGAGGTTAATTATTCTTCTGCTTGTCTGCTTAATTATTAACACTAATCAAAGTTGTTTGAGTGAATTTAACCCGGTCACATAAAATTAGTTCGATGTAAGTGTCTTATTTTCATCAAAACTTCTTTTTTTTTTTAGAAAAAAAATAGAAACATATTTTGAATTTTCTTCTAAAAGTTAGCTAACATGGTAATGTTAAGGTTTACTATGAGTGAACCAGAAAAGAAAGCTTGCTTGAGTTCATAAAAAAATACTTTTGTAGCAAACAAATATAGTCTAGACGCATGAGGTCTTTTTAAATGGTAGGCTGATGCATGTACAATTGTACGTAACTTTATTGAGTTCTATTTGCAATTAAACATTTTTTTTCACATCAAGTTGATGTATATGATATGTTTTGGAGAGTCATGATAAGTGCTAAATTTTGATAAATTAAATGTAAACGCAGTTTATACTTACCTTTCGAGTCTTATCATCACTTCCGAAAAGTTACACTTACCTTTTAACACGTTATGTGTCTTGTTTTATGTTTGCCAGGCATACAATTTTTTCTTTTTCAGAATCCACATTGATTGCATTTACACGAGGTGGACGGGACATGCATCACAGCGTAAAACTTTATATTTGAAGGTCTTTTCACCGCATAAAAAATTTGAACCAAATCTACGAAATGATTGAATTTTTGACTTTGAATCCCTTACTTTTTCAAGCTCTTTAAAATTCGAGTTAGATTCAGCTTCTTTTCATATTGATAGGAGTAGGTACTTGCTGCTCGCTGTCTACTAAATGAGTATGGCAGGCAATGAGTAAAAGAATGAATCCCCACCAAGTCAGTGATGAGAAAGAGTCTGTTGCAGTGTACCCGCATGCATTTTCAACCATTTCTCCAAAAGAATGACTATCTGTAATAAAGCATAGACCAAACCTCTTACTTTTGATAAAAAAAAACGTTAAATCTGTCATTCATAGCCATTTTAATCTAGGTCATGTAGGATAGACAGACACCAACATAAACAAGAGGTTAATTATTCTTCTGTTTGTCTGCTTAATTATTAACACTAATCAAAGTTGTTTGAGTGAATTTAACCCGGTCACATAAAATTAGTTCGATGTAAGTGTCTTATTTTCATCAAAACTTCTTTTTTTTTTTTTAAAAAAAATAGAAACATATTTTGAATTTTCTTCTAAAAGTTAGCTAACATTTAAAACAACTTATTTATTTATTTTACAACAATTTCTAACAAATTAAACAACAATTCCTTCTTGTTGGTATCTTCCTTCCGAGTGCGGAGAAAATGCTTTTTCGGTGTTTTGTTTGTTATTTATAAAAAGTTTTACCGTTCGAAAAATAAAATTAACACTCCAAAACTCACCATTACCACATCTCATTTCTTGGGTTAATTTTAACCACGAATAACAATAATAAGTTAATAACCAAATATCTTGGATATTTTTCTCTCTTATCCATCAACACCACCAAACCATCCAACGGTCCGTGAGAGACCACATCCTCACCGGCCACGTCACACTAGCAATCCAAGTGATTATATTATCCTCATATTATTATTGCACCGTATGAAGTTTCTGAACCGGATTGAATTGCGTGCGTGTACAAATAATAATCAATACCTTCTTTGCCTCTTGTTGTTTCACTTTACTATTAAAATTAAACAAACAAGATATTATTATCATTATTATTGTAGATTACAGATTCAATTCAATCCAATTCAACTCATCTCTTCTTCAATCCGGCTAACTGTTGCCGGTTAATTGGAATCTTATTCGTGTTAGGTACAGAATTATTTACACCTAAATTATTCGTTTTATGTAATTTTACGTATGCGTTTGTATACGTTAGGGTTTCGATTTCAATTTCTGTTAAGTATGCGTTCATAATATTCATTTTGTTGAAATTGATTGCGGTTTCGTTGAATTTTAATTGTTATCGAAGAAGATGTAATCGTTGATAACCTAGCGGTATATTAGTGTTTGATTCAAACTTTCTATTAATTACGAGTTGTATGTGATCGTTTGGATGCTTAATATTATGTTGATATGATACTTGTATTATTGGTGAGTTGTTTCGGTTAGGTATTAGTACATTAAAGGTGAAATTATAAGGTGTTTGAAAGAGGAAAGTATTCATTTCGACGGTTAATTGTTTTGTTGAGTTATCTTATGGTGTTGTAGTTTGTGATTAAAGTGTGGCGGCAAGTGCTAACCTGCACGTTAGTGCGCTATCTTATGCATCGTTGATATTAAACACTTGTCATGAAGGGAAATATATTGCTATAGTTGGATGCTTGTTAGAGTTACTAAAGAAAATTTATTTTCGTAAGTGAACTCGTAATGTGTTAATGCTGACAGGCTTTTAAAAAAGTTGTTTGAAAGAGGAAAGTATTCATTTCGACGTTTAATTCTGGATTTTGTTTGTTTTCTTATGCCACGAATTATCTTGAGTTATCCTATGGTCTTGTAGTTTGTGATTGAAATGTAACGATAAGTGCTTACCTGCATGTTGGTGTGTTACCTTATGCATTAATAAACAGTCATTATGAAGAGAAATATATTGCTATAGTTGGAAGCTTGTTTTAGAGTTACTAAAGGAACATTATTTTCATAGTTTTGAGGCTTGAGCACATTACCAGAGTTATGTTATATTGAACATCATCAGATTTTCGTGCGAAGTTAGTACTAGAAGCTTATGTTTGGATTCTAATATCTATTCTTCTGAATATTATAGAAATCTGTTGTTTTTGCAGAATTCTCTGGCTGCAATCATGGCAGGGGCTTTGGTGCAATCTACCAGCTTTCCTTCAGCAGTTTCAAGTGAAAGCAAGGTCCGTTCAAAGCGATCTGGTAATGCAAAACGAGCAGTCAAGATGATGTGTGGCCTACAAGCTCCATCAATGAGGGTGAGAACCTTTTCTGGTTTGCGGGGAGCTAATGCTTTAGACAACTTGGTCCAAAGAGGCCAAGATTTCCACTCAAAAGTTGCAGCTGCCACTTCAGTTAGAAAAGCAAAGCCTTCTAGAGTTGTACCAAAAGCCATGTTTGAACGTTTCACTGAAAAGGCTATTAAAGTAATTATGCTTGCACAAGAGGAAGCGAGAAGGCTTGGCCACAATTTTGTGGGTACAGAGCAGATCTTATTAGGTCTTATTGGTGAGGGCACTGGTATTGCAGCAAAGGTCCTGAAGTCAATGGGGATTAATTTGAAAGATGCACGTGTTGAGGTGGAAAAGATTATTGGTAGGGGTAGTGGATTTGTTGCTGTTGAGATTCCATTTACTCCTCGTGCCAAACGTGTATTGGAACTCTCATTAGAAGAGGCCCGACAACTCGGTAATTCCCTTGTCCAAACATTTCATATGTTTTTGTGTATCTAAATCGAATCTTCGTAAATTAAAAAATTTGGCTAACGTATTTTACCATGGATTATTGTTTCAGGTCATAATTATATTGGATCAGAGCATTTGCTTCTTGGTTTGCTTCGTGAGGGTGAAGGTGTAGCAGCTCGTGTCCTTGAGAATCTAGGTGCAGACCCGAATAACATTCGCACACAGGTGAATTATCTCCATTATATACTCATCTATACTCCATTTTTTAATTTCATTCATCAATATTCATGCTTTATTATGTTTTAATCAACCGTTTTGAGTAGGTTATCAGAATGGTTGGTGAGAGTGCAGAAGCTGTGGGTGCAGGAGTTGGTGGTGGGACCTCTGGTAACAAGATGCCAACACTGGAGGAATATGGTACTAACTTAACAAAGCTAGCAGAAGAGGTAGCTACTGTCATGTTATCTTTAGTTATGTACCTTTAAGCTTTTTTTTTTTTGGTTTTTTTACCGTTAGTTTCCTTTATTATGTAGGGTAAGCTGGATCCAGTTGTTGGAAGGCAGCCACAAATTGAGAGAGTTACTCAAATTCTTGGACGTCGTACCAAAAACAACCCCTGTTTAATTGGAGAACCAGGTGTTGGAAAGACTGCTATTGCAGAAGGTCTTGCACAAAGAATTGCTAATGGTGATGTTCCAGAAACAATTGAGGGGAAGAAAGTGAGTTGCAATTTGCAAACACACTTGTTTGGTTTTTTGTTGTCTTATTTTTTCCAAAATAACATTGTTTGTGATTTATGGTCCTGTTTTTTCAGGTTATAACTCTGGATATGGGTCTACTTGTTGCTGGCACAAAGTACCGTGGAGAGTTTGAAGAGAGACTAAAGAAACTAATGGAGGAAATTAAGCAAAGTGATGAAATTATTCTCTTTATTGATGAGGTTCATACTTTAATTGGAGCAGGAGCTGCAGAGGGAGCTATTGACGCTGCTAACATCTTGAAACCTGCGCTTGCTCGTGGTGAATTACAGGTAAGTGAAACCTTAAACCTTAAAGATGACATCATCAATTGCACATGATGATTAAAAATGCTGACTTGACTATCAATTGGTGCAGTGTATTGGGGCGACAACCCTTGATGAGTACAGAAAGCATATTGAGAAGGACCCAGCACTAGAGAGACGGTTCCAGCCCGTAAGGGTGCCCGAGCCCACAGTTGATGAAACCATACAGATTCTAAGGGGGCTTCGTGAAAGATATGAAATTCACCACAAACTTCGTTACACTGATGATGCACTTGTAGCTGCTGCCCAACTCTCATATCAGTACATAAGGTATACAAATTTTTTATTTGTTTCTGATTATCATCTTATAATGGTGATACACGTATCTGATGATTTATCTAAACCTGTAGTGACCGTTTTCTGCCTGATAAAGCTATTGATTTAATCGATGAAGCCGGTTCTCGTGTTAGACTTCGTCATGCACAAGTACGTATATGTTTTGTATATCTTTATTTTGTTTTCTTTACTTTAATCAGCCATTAATTATGATCTATGTATCCTTTTCAGCTTCCAGAAGAAGCTAAAGAGCTTGAGAAAGAACTTAGGCAGATAACAAAAGAAAAGAATGAAGCAGTTCGTGGCCAAGACTTCGAAAAGGTACTTGATAAGTCAACCAAGTTTGAACGGGTCAAAACCCGTTTGACCCGTTATTTCTGTACAATTGATATACTAAGATTATTATTCTACTCTTGACAGGCTGGCGAGTTGCGTGATAGGGAAATGGATCTTAAAACTCAAATATCCGCTCTTGTGGACAAGAACAAAGAGATGAGCAAAGCCGAGACTGAGGCAGGAGAGGAGGGTCCCACTGTAACCGAAGCCGACATTCAGCACATCGTATCATCATGGACAGGCATACCAGTGGAAAAAGTTTCAACAGACGAATCGGATCGTCTCCTCAAAATGGAAGAAACACTCCACACACGTATCATCGGTCAAGACGAAGCGGTGAAAGCCATCAGCCGAGCCATCCGTCGTGCTCGTGTTGGCCTCAAAAACCCCAACCGTCCCATTGCTAGTTTCATCTTCTCAGGACCCACTGGTGTCGGTAAATCCGAACTCGCGAAAGCCTTAGCCGCTTACTACTTTGGCTCAGAAGAAGCCATGATCCGGCTCGACATGAGTGAGTTTATGGAACGACACACCGTGTCAAAACTAATCGGTTCACCTCCTGGTTATGTCGGTTACACCGAAGGTGGTCAGTTAACCGAGGCGGTCCGCCGCCGCCCTTACACCGTGGTCCTATTCGACGAAATCGAAAAGGCTCACCCTGATGTGTTCAACATGATGCTTCAAATCCTTGAAGATGGGCGGTTGACTGACAGCAAAGGACGAACCGTTGACTTTAAAAACACGCTTCTGATCATGACTTCAAACGTCGGTAGCAGTGTGATCGAAAAAGGTGGGCGGAGAATCGGGTTTGACCTCGATTACGACGAGAAAGACAGCAGCTACAACCGAATCAAGAGCCTGGTGACCGAAGAGCTAAAACAATATTTCCGGCCCGAGTTCCTAAACAGATTAGATGAAATGATCGTGTTCCGACAGTTGACCAAACTGGAAGTCAAAGAAATTGCTGACATCATGTTGAAGGAAGTCTTTGAGCGGCTAAAAGGCAAGGAAATAGAACTTCAAGTAACCGAGAGGTTCAGGGACCGTGTGGTGGAGGAAGGCTACAACCCGAGCTATGGTGCACGGCCATTAAGACGGGCGATCATGAGGTTGCTGGAAGACAGCATGGCAGAGAAGATGCTTGCTCGTGACATTAAGGAAGGCGATTCGGTAATCGTGGATGTTGATTCTGATGGTAATGTGACTGTGCTCAACGGTAGCAGTGGCGCTCCACCGGAGGCATTGCCGGAGCCGATATCTGTGTAGACAAAGGTTAATCTTTCGGCTTAAGTTATGTATGTTGTTTTTATACTGTGCTGCTTTTTATTAATTGCTTTTCGTATAAGAACATATGACACTGCCTTGTTGAGGTGGTGATGAATTTGCATGCACAGTCCAGCCACGTCACAGGGTCAATAGATGTTGCAGATTTTTTTCTTTTCATAATAAATGATCCTCCTAGAATGTATGTATATCTGCCTTGTTAAGGTTTGTGTTTATGTTAGGATGTTTTATGCTAGTTTACTCATCGATTTATAAAACCGTTTGGTTGTCAATGAGCAACCTGAGTCTAACCAGCATCGACTCGGATTTGAGCCAAAAGTTGACCTTGTATACGACTAATGGCTATCAACTATTCGATTAACGAGAAATGTAACATACAGAGACACTGCTGGTTTAGATGACCAAATGTGAAATGCTGAAAGCAGTAAAAAACTGGCAGCTGTATTCGTATGTTTTAAAATACACAAACATCACACATTTTGTATCTTAACTAGCTAAAAAAGTTATTTATATGTTTGTTTGTCAACTATTGCAAGCTACAATGTTGAATGTCGACAGTAATGAGTTGTTTAAGATAGTAATCTATACATTTGTCAACTATTGCAAGCTGCATTGTTGAATGTCGACAATAATGAACTGTTTAAGAAAAGCTATAATTAATGGATTAAAAGTTTGTCAAAAACACACAAATTTGATGTAATATAACTCTCTTTAAACTTACAAAATTACATACTTTTTTAAAATGATAGTTTTTTTCCCTTTTAGTTATGTTTACCTCATAAAAGGATTTAATTATAAAATAATAGTTTTTTTCTTTTTTTATTTTGTAATGCGTTTCAGTTTTCATACATAATTTGAGATAGGGATAGGCGCAATTGTGTTTTTTTTTTTCCAATCTTCCAATTTACCATTCACATCACTTGGAATTTTTAATTTTCAGATTTTTTTAGATTGCAATGCATAAAATAAATATAACAGTTAGTAGTATCAAGGACATAATGGCAGGGGCTTAAGTTATTTAATAAAGATGTAAGTTTAATTTTCGAATCACGAGTCTACCCGGGTTTTAATTTTCGAATCAAGAGCCTACCCGGGTTTTAGTTCCACTTTGTGTTACGTCAGGGGTTCTGCTCTTGTACAACGCATGTCAGCCTGACGGTATGGTTTCATGGGAAACGCCCGCATGGGCCCAAATAAGACAACGTAAGTCTGACAAGTGGGGGCAACGGCTCTCACAAGAAAGTCGTCGTTATAAAAAAAAAGAATAACTAAAAAGAATTGATTATAAAAGGATTATGATATTTCAGTTACATCTTCAATCCAAATCCAACTAATAAGTTCATATAATCATATATATATATATATATATATAGTACATCGATACTAACGATAAAAAAAATTTCACACTTCTTGAATAGGCACAGTCATGCTCTTCATATAAGTCATCTGTTCTTCACTTTCACTTTGTAACGAACATATGAAATCTTGACTGTATGTTGACTATTTAGGTTAGTGATTGCAAGGCCGTTATTACAAAACCACAATCCGACAGTGAGTACTTCCGAAGAAAATAAACATGCTGCCGATGAGGCTTTTGAGATTGTGTTTTAGTGTGTGAGGAATATAAGAAAAATGAGATGTGTTGACACGTGTGATGAAGGTAGATGAGTGTCAATTTTTTAATGGATTTACGTGGCACAAATGATATCCATGCACTCATACTTCAGGATGTTTTTCTTTAAGAGAGATTAAAAAAAAATAGAACTTTCAAGATACAAATTTACATACTATATCGAAGCTACCTCACAATTCTTTTTGTTTATATATTGACGCCTTTTATAATTTTCGTTATTTTAATTATATAATGTAATGCTTTTATAAAATCATAAATAGCTCGTTATTTTAGTGATTATATGAGTAATGAATGTTAACTTATGTTCTATATAGAGCTCTTGGTTCATCATAAACATGCATGTATTACTCTTTTAATGATTGATTATATGAGTAAAGGTAATAAGGTATATTCTCCTAACAAAATTTTTACTCGTAATTCTAATAATAAGATATTGACACTTGAAAATAAAATTGCAAAAGAGAATACAGAGTTGATCCATCCATTTTATACACACGCATTTACATGTTAATTATCTAATAAATGCATCAATATATCAACCAAATATACTGCTTTTATAAATTGCTGGTTACGAAGAAAACAAGCTTAAAAGTGATATAATTAGCCATTCCCACCATATTGGGATCGTAAAATGGTTTTGGCGTAAAATACGATTTAGTTGTTTAAAAAGAAAAGTTAAACACAAGTCATATGCGAGTTAATATGAAATGGCGTCATCCCATTTTAGTGAGGTGGTAAGGTGGTTAAGGTGTGAAATAGGAAGTTAGGGGTTCAAACTCCATCATGAACAATATATTTAGTCGTTAAAAAAACATTTAATCTGAAATGGCTTTAAGTATATTATTGTCAACTCTAGGTTGATACTTTAATAATATAATTATATAAAGTTAATTTGAGTTAAGAAAATAGGACGTTTGCTTTCAACCGCCACAAACTCACAATGCCACATTAGACAAATTGGGCTTTCATTGTGAAGTAAACATAAACATATGGGCTGAAATAAAAATGGGCTTGAGACTGGAACTAGAAACGCAATCCAGCAGTTTAATTATGGGGCCGACTGTTCTGGAGTCTTAATTATGTTGTATTGTGGCCTATGCCATTGATTAACTGTAATTCAGTTGGTTAATATTAAAGGTGTACATTATCCAGTGGCGGATCCAGACATTTAACTTAGTAGGGGTAAAAAATAATTAATAAAATAAATTACATGAAATTATAAAAACGAACTACATTAAATATAGCAAAACAAAAAACATCTTCATTGCTTAAAAAATATTTCACCATTGTGGTTCCAACGGGTAAAACTAATTCTCCAAATGAACTTGAAATTCATGAAACATCTGCATGTTTGTCTTCTTCGTTTAACACTTAACATCTTTTTAATCGATCATTAAAAGGAAAGAATGAGTATACTTTATAGGATCGGAAGAAATATAGAATATTGAGCTATTTAAAAAACAAAAGCCATAAGGTGTCTTAATTGATTTTTTTATATTTTTTTTACCAAAATTACCATTACAAAACTTAATATAGTCTCATTAAATTAAATCTCAGTGGGTGACTGACTCCTACTAAGCTTGTCTTCAATCCGACTATGACATTATCTCTATGTAATTTGTCTAACATTTATTTGAAATTGCTAGTTCTTGTTTCTCATTTAGATTCTAATTTATTTAACATTAGTTTACTTCAATCAAACAATATCTTTGGTTCTATTTGTATCATCAGAAAAAATAACGTAATACTAAGTTACTAACAACATGGAACTCGTGGATACAATACCATATTTACCCTTATTATATATGCTGATTAGTTTTTTCAATAGCTTGAGATGTGTATCTATCCAGAAAAAGAAATGATTCGACGATGATATTTGTAGCATGAATAAAAAAGATTTAATACTAAAATCTACTCACATCATATATGTTACGTACATTGATTTGTTATATATTTAAAGAATGAGCAGTTTGTAAAATTCTATTTATATCAAAGTTTAATTTGATCGACAATTAACGGACCTAACAACACACTAATAGATTGCCATATTTAGAAAATAGGTTCTTTATGATGTAAAGATCATAATATATGATAACTTCCATCATTGGCGGCCTACTAAAAGACCACTTTCGGCTTTTATATAAGGGCATGTAGCATGACACCAAGTTATTGAGGATAATATATATAAGTGATTACATTGGTTTAAATAAGATTATAATATCATATCATATGACGATCTAAATGGCATCTTTCAATGATTGTTACTTGTTAGTCCACTTAAGTTTAGATTCAATTTATCTTGGGTCAAAATTCATATACGACTCATTGGACCACATGCTTATAATCATCGATTGGGTATCACTTGCTTCCATTATTTAATGCTTCTATTTTAAATAGTTAGCATAGATGCAACAATTTGATGATTGCAAGTGAAGAGGTAGGTCCCAGCAAAGCCCAGTTGGACCCGCAAGACTCACCTAGAAGAGGGACGTCTGCGCAGAAACCAACTGGATCCGCAGGACCAACCATGCTAAGAGACGTGACGTCCTTACGCGCAGTACGCAAGCTGGTCCCACGGATGGCGCCAATGAAGAAACACTAACCGGACCCCGGACAGATTACTGGTAACCTGGGGGTTAGATAGATGTTTCCCACGAGGGGTTAGACCCTTGGAAGATGGTTCTTCTGATAACCTGCAAAACAGACACCGTGAGCTCGTCACTGAGAAGGGGGGGGGGGGTTCCTCCTTGTGACCACCCTCCGGCGTGAGAATCAGACTAGATTGCTCTTTAAATATAAAAGTATATTAAGAGATTGCTAGAGCAGATATCAGGTATAATATGGACCCGCAAGACTCACCTAGAAGAGGGACGTCTGCGCAGAAACCAACTGGATCCGCAGGACCAACCATGCTCAGAGACGTGACGTCCTTACGCGCAGTACGCAAGCTGGTCCCGCAGGAAATGCCTCCCGATGGTGAAGGACTCCGCCTGTTCCCGCAGCCTCGGATACAAGCCATCAGGGAAGGCCACCCGCGCAGCAAAGTTACACGCACAAGGCACTTAGCTCTCACTCAGTGTCACCTGAAGGAATGAGCAAAGCCGGGAACAATCCCGCACAAGGGCGGGAGGGGGAATACTCCCGCCCAAATAAGCCAGTCCGTACGATACAGGAAGATCTTCTGTACTGTACCTGACGAGGTATGGGAAAAAGATCTGACTAAAGATACGACAGCTTACTGACACAGTATGGCGAGCAGCATGCTCCTGTACTGTCACTATTAGCCGCTGCCTACTCACCAACTACTGCCATACCACGTGCGTAGCCGGCAGTTGGTGGAAAAGGAATGGTATACAGCAGGCCTGGTCATTATCAGCCGCTGCCTACCCACCAACTACCAGCAGGGCACGTGCGTAGGCTACTGTTGGTGGAACAGGAACACTGTTGCAGCTGGCCATACCTCCTTGGAAACCTACCTTCGGCTATAATACCACAAATGGTATGACCATCTCATCCTATCATATCTTATCACATTATCATCATATTATACCTGATATCTGCTCTAGCAATCTCTTAATATACTTTTATATTTAAAGAGCAATCTAGTCTGATTCTCACGCCGGAGGGTGGTCACAAGGAGGAACCCCCCCCCCCCCCTTCTCAGTGACGAGCTCACGGTGTCTGTTTTGCAGGTTATCAGAAGAACCATCTTCCAAGGGTCTAACCCCTCGTGGGAAACATCTATCTAACCCCCAGGTTACCAGTAATCTGTCCGGGGTCGGTTAGTGTTTCTTCATTGGCGCCATCCGTGCATAAAGCTAGAACTTCATTTTTCTCCAGTTTTTTCAAACTTCTACAAAGATGGTTAGAGAAATTCCGGTAACCACAACCCCCAGCTACTGGGGGGAATACCGGTAACACAGTTTTTACAAACACTACCCCGGTTACCCAAGCCGGGGCAAGTGAAGTAAATTTTACGAACACTACCCCAGTTACTCATGCTGGGGCAAGTGCAGTAAATGATCGCCTACTGGGATCCACTGATACCCAGGTTGAGAAACGAAGACTCCCCCGCCAAACTCTCGATGAAGTCAAGGTATGGGCGGAGGCACGACAAAAGGAATTCCAGGCCGAGTTGAACGAACGCTTGCGTTCCGTACAACAGGCCGACGAATTCGAATACTGGGAGGATGACTCGGAGGAATCCGACTCCGACGCGAACCCTCGCCATAGGGCAAAAGGGAAGCGTAAGGAAATGAAATCCCAACCGAAAAGGCATTTTGGACAAGCCTTCAAACCAAAAAGCACAGATGGAAGTCCACGAGACTTCTCCAAAACGTTCAGACCAAACATTGCAAATGCAGGAACGTCCAAGTTTGCAAGGGACATTGCGGAAGCAATCGCCCCAAAGAGTGCCAAACAAATGCCTAACATAGGCACATATGACGGTATATCTGATCCAGACGATCATTTGAACAGGTTCATAGCGGGGGCAACCGTCAGCAATTGGACGGAACCCACGTGGTGCTACATGTTCCAAATGACGCTTGTTGGGGCTGCTAGAGCTTGGTTTGATCGTCTACCGGTCAACCACATCTACGACTGGGCAGACTTCCAGCAGAAGTTTAGCCAACACTTCAGTCAGCAACGGAAGTATACCGAGGAGCAATGGACAATCCTCAAATGCATACGAGAAGAAGATGAATCTCTGCCAAACTTCATCACTCGCTTCAACTCAAAGAAGCTAAGTTTGGGCAATATCAGCGAAGATCTTGTTCGCGCTGCCTTCATCCAGGGCGCGCATGACCCAGAGCTCATCCGCACCCTAACGGGTAAAGATGGCATGCCATCCACATGGGATGCCATCATGACAGCAGCAAAACGCTATGCGGAAACGGAGAAGCAACTGGGTAGAGATCTCCCCCAGAGCACAAACCTCTACACACAGAAGACGAGAGAAGACAACGTCCTCACCGCCCGATTAAATAAAAAGCAGAAGCTAGGCATTTGGCAGTCAAGGGTAAACTTTGACACCTCATCCGGCTTACAACATCGATTGGGCGGAAGGGATAATGTACATCCGCACCGGAACTCCAGATGGACGCCACTCACCAAGAGCGTCACTGAGATATTCGCTACTGAAGAGCTCCCGTGGCCAAAGCCTCCAATAATCCGACATCGTCATGATGCTGATCGGAGCAAATACTGTGACTTTCACAAGACAAAAGGCCACAACACTGAAGAATGCATAGACGTAAAAGACATGGTCGACAGCATTTGTCAGAGATGGGACGCTCGCAGCACCTCGTGGCGCAATAAAGGCTGAGCAGGCGGGTGCGTGTAGAACCTCAGCTGGGGAAAACACGAATAAAAGTTCCAGCTTCAATGTCGAGACTACATGCTGCGTAAAGAACGAGATCCCGAACCAGGTGCGTATCGGCTCGATGGCACTCCCATCCCAACATGGAAGGGAGCTCATTTACACAA